>NW_012113030.1:1313291-1317924 GCF_000951035.1 Colobus angolensis palliatus | reverse complement strand
AAAAAAAAAAAAAAAAAAACAGTGGGAAAATTAAGATTCAGAGAGCAACACAGAGTCAATGGCAGGCCTATACATGTCTGAGGAACCGCAAGTCCTAAGAAGAAAAAGAACCCTAGCCTTCTCCATGAGTGGCCACTGTCATTTTTAGAGATCTTTTTGTGTGACAATCTTTATGTCAACTTGATACTTGAATTCCATTTATCCAGTATTTATGGTTTGCCAGCTCTATCTAAAACCTCTATTGGCAACTACAGTTATACAACTGTACATAGGTGAAACATACGTAGACTGATGTAGTTTAGATATTTGTCCCTGCCCAAATCTCACCATGGATTGTAATCCACGATTCTGGAGACGGGGCCTGGTGACAGCTGTTCTGATCATGGAGATGGATCCCTCCTAGTGTGGTGACGGCTTCATGATAGTGAGTTCTCGCGAGATCTGATCATTTAAAAGTGTGTGGCTCCTCCCCACACCCCATCACCTTTTGGTCCCTCTCTTTCTGTCATTTGCTCCTATTTTCACCATGTGAAGTGCTTGCTCCCACTTTGCCTTCCACCATGAGTAAAAGCTCCCTGAGACCTCCCAAGAAGCCAAGCAATGTCGGCACCATGCTTGTACAGCCTGCAAAACTGTAAGCCAATTAAACCACTTCTTTATCAATTACCCAGTGTTGGGTAGTTCTTTACAGCAATGCAAGAACAACCTAACACATAGACCCTGCCCTCAAGGAATTAATAGTCTAATGGGAGAGACAACATTTAAAAAACCAACATTTAAAACAGATGATTTTATCATTATTTAGCTGAAATATTTATTTCTGTGTTATAATCAGCCAAAAATATACAGAGAAGCTCTTATCTCTAAGGCCTGCGATTTATTGAATATTCTTCAGGGCTCTTGGTAAAAGTTTGATGATAAGGAAATATTTTAAAATAGGAGTACACTTTAAAAAAAAAAAAAAAACGCCCATCTCTAATTGATATCTAGAATGCAAAGTTCAATTCTACATGACTAGGAGAAAAAAGGAGAAGCTCCTGAGTCCCATTAGACAACTATAGAAGGGGCATGAGGGCCCAGGGCCAGCTGAGAACTCGTCTGTGAATCTCACCTTCTCTTCCTTTAAGAAAAGAAAGCTTATCATTGCTAAGTCAGTATGAAAAATGTAAGTTTTATTAAATCCTTCCAAGTAAACTTTGAGTTCCACCAACCGGTGAAAGCATACTGCTGAAACCAAAGAAACTAAAATGCAAATGTCTGTAGGTGCTAACTCCACAAAGTGTGTCTGTATCCCAGAAGCATCAGCAGCATGTGCAAGCTTGTCACAATTGTATCATCTTGGACCCTGTCCAGGATTTACTGAATCAGAACTGCATTTTAACAAAAATCCCTTTGGTGATTCACAGGTACATTAAACTTTGAGAACCACTGACATAAAAAAAACTATGTCTCTATGGGAATTTTGGATAATTCTTCGAAGAACCTACAGAGATTTATAATCCCCAAACATGTAGACTGTATTTTGCTTCACTATAGCATTTTGCTTCACTATAGCGTTTTGCTTTTGGTGTTTTTCTATTATGAAATAGAATGAGAATGTCCTATACCAATAGACAATATGATTCAATTAAAGTTGGTTAAATTTTAGCATTTCTAAAAGCAAATGGCAAAATAAAACAAAACATTTTAATTCATGCAAATAGAATCAAATAAAAGCAAGAATATAAACATTAATGAAAGTAGAGGATAGTGCTTCCAGATAGACATAGAAATTTGTGATCTCAAATACTATGTATATTTTAATAAATGTTATTTTTTCCCTTTGATGGTCCTATTTTATTATTAAGGGCACAGAATTTTTAACAAATGCACAACTTAATTCATCTTAAGTGTTCAAAATTCCATAGGGATTTGTGGGCAATTGCTGAAAGAGGCTTAAGTTGATAAAATGTTAATGTCTTAAAGCATCTTTCCCTGTTGAAGCCATGTACTCAGACAGGAGGATGAAAAGGAAAATAAAAGGAAAATGTTTTCAAGAGATTCTTTTTCCTGGGAGAAGAGGGTGAGGGGAGAAGGGAATGGCCAGAAGTGTTGGAGGCCACCGGCCAACAATTTCCCATCCCTTTCATCACACCTCAAAAAGCAGCAGAGATTATGAAGTCAGTAGAGTAGATATTTCTATGGAGGCTTTTTACAACTTGCTTCCACCGTCACATTGCCAGCTGAATTCCTCTTGCTAACGTGACACATTTTTTTTTTAATTAGAGCAATTTGTTTCATAGGATGAGCGGTACCTTTCTCAAGATCCCATTCCTGCTGTTTCTGAGCCTCTTTGCCTTGAGGGCCCTTCTGTACCAGTGAGCCTCCAGTAAGTCTTGCTTCGCAAAGAAGCAGAGTGCTGCATTTCAATACTACAGACTACTTCAAAATCATGTTTTCATTTCCCAGAAAGAGTTTTTTAAAATGCACTACACTTCAGCGGCTGTATCCTGCCAGAGCCCAGCACCAAGGAGCCAAGGAGGACCTAAACAAGCTCTAGAAGGAATTCACTTTCCTCCTTTTGTTGAAAGATAAAGGCAGGTCAAGCCATGGGCCAGAGTGCTCTCTTGGAGAACACACAGAGTGATCCACATCAGGCAGGTTGTGTCTGGTTCTTTCAGAGGTCCATGACTTGCCCCAGCAGCAACTGCAGAAATGGCTAACCCCACCCCACTTTCCACAGCCAATGGGAGCAGAGCCAGGGGACAGTCGCTGTGAGAGCCTCCTATGCACAACTTCTGAAAGAAACCCCCAAATTTCACCCTATCTCCCTCACCCCCTTCACCTCTGCCCCAAGGGGATGCCTTAAAATCTTACTTAGGAATAGGCTCTATGGGAATTAAGCCTTACACCTTTAAATAACGAGAGAATGGTGAAATATAACACTTTCATTCTGAAGAGTCTATTGTGCCTTCATGTCTGTTTTCTTCAATTGCCAGTACAGATGTCTCCATTTAACATTTAGTGGCAGGCAGCCCCGAAAGAAGAAAGCAAGGAGTAAGACAGATCTACATTTTAAATGGAAGAAGGGGCTACTTCAGATTCCCCTGGCTGTTATGCCTGCTCGGTAACAGTTTATTTTAGATTCATGCTTCTTTGTTTATAGAGAGAGAAATTTACAAAGCATACAGTATTAAAAATTAATCAATTTTTACAAAAGGATTTTCACAAATTTCCTTAAATAGAAAGTTTCTTTAGTAAATATAAACCTTTACAAAATTGCTTAGCATAAAGTAGCAGAGTATAATCTCCCAGCACTGGCAACATCTAAATAAAATCAAATCTAATACAAAATTATGAAGATTATGTTTTACTTCCAGGTATCTGATGAGCAAAAAGCTATTAAGTACCTACTATATGCCAGTGTTACTTAGATGCCAGAGAAACCAAGTCTAATAAGATACACTCCTGCCTTCAAAGCATTCACAAGGTTATGCAGATTCTCAGCATTACAGGCCACTAGACATGGTTCAAAGGTACTTCTGAGTGTTGCCAGGTCACCTGTATTGTGTCTACAGTTAGTTTTGAGGGAGAACCCCAGCAGCTCGACACACCTGCTCTCTCCCTGCGATCCTTTTCTTCAGGCCTCTCCATCGACACTACAAGTAATGAGTTGGGATACTAGGATAAAGCCCACATGTCCTTTAGGAAAGGAAGTTAACCATTGCACTGCCAGTTCTCTTCACCTCTGGTGCCAGTTGTCTGCCATCTGTTTACTTCATTAGGAAGTTAAAAAGGAGAAAAGGGAAAATAAAAACACCCACATTTATTAATTAGCTTCTACTATAACAAACCTGAGGGTGGTGTTAGAACTAAGTACTTCACAGTCAGTTAGAATGTTAGATTATCGGCGTGGTGCTTCTTTCTGCCACGTATTCATGATAGCGCACCCTGTAGTTGAGAAACTGCTTTGAAGGCCACGGGGCACTGAAAGAACTGTTCTTAAAATGAGGAATTGAACTATATTCAAAATGTGGCACTAGACACCCAAATTCACTAAATTTACCAATTCACTAAACAAAACAAAACAAAAAACTAACAATTTTAAGCCTTAAAATTAATATGTTACATTTGTTGAGCATTTACTGTATGTCAAACTAAGCACTTCACCTACCTTTTAATTTTCACAAGAACTTTCACATATCTCAGTCAGTCTTTATAAGAACCTCTGAGGTAGGTACTATTATGATCTCCATTTTACAAATGAGAAAACCGAGGCACAGAGAGATTAATTAACTTGCCCCAAGGTACACAGGTAGAGATTAGTGGAAGACGTTTGGGCCCAACCACTAAGGTATACTGCCACATCATAAGAGAATATTTCTATGGAACCCCAGCGAGTCTGAGATTTGAAATCATCCACAGAAAAATACTGTGAATGCCGCTCTTTACAAAATATCTGAGCAAAGAAAAACAGAAAATCATTCCTGACATTTGTTGAACATTTACCATATTCTGTGGTAAGCACTTCACATGCTCCATCTCATTTCTCAAAACCCTACTAAAGGCCAGGCACGGTGGCTCAGGCCTGTAATTCCAGCACTTTGGGAGGCTGAAGCAGGTGAATCAACTGAGGTCAAGAGTTCGAGACCAG
>NW_012113030.1:1310444-1312957 GCF_000951035.1 Colobus angolensis palliatus | reverse complement strand
GAGGGAGTAAGGAAGGAAACCCTATTACGTACTATCATTATTCCAGTACCCATTTTATCAGTAAAGAAACTCAGGTATGGAGAAAGAAGATCTTGGTGGCTCCAGATCACAGGATAGATTTGAACTGAACTCTAACTGAGCCCAGAGCCAGAGGTTTTCCCACTGTGCTAAATAACACACCAGAATAAATATTTTAAACCAAAGCATTCGTGGGTGTAGATGGTGTTGAGTTTTGGGATATCTCAAACACTCCAAGATTTCCTATGCAAACTATTTATGTTTTCTTATTTTAAAACTGCTGATACTTAGAAGCAATATAATCTCTTCCTTTCTCTTTCACTTAACATTCAAATAACCAGATTATTGCCTTTGGAGAGGCCTCCTATATCTAATAAATATTTAAATACATGTTTTTAAAACAAGAAAGTTGTCTAACCCAAAGTTCCATCTCTGACAAGAGTTCACTGCTGGTTTGCAGCACTAACTCCTGTATGTCTGGTCACCACATGGATCTAGAAGCAACAGATTATATCAGAGGCAGAGGCCCTAGGAACAAAGTAGTCTAAGAAGAATGTCATATTTTTGTTAGGCAATGTTTTTCCTTTAGATAAATATAACCAGGAACAACACAATCTTTACTTTTTAAATAATATTTAAAGATGATAAAATTCTCACGGAAACATCTAAGCATTGAGTGGATAGAACAGACTCTTATTTCCCCCTGAGTAGCTAGAACAGTCTCTCATATGAGCACCTAAACACCTATTTAGATCATTTAAATGCTATACACGTCAAAACACTCCAACCTCACACTTCCTTTGAAGTCACGACAATCAGTTTTTTCTTAGTGTCATTTTTTAGCTTTGCTATGGCACTTCACTTTTGACAAGTGTTTTATAATTATTTCTACTCTTAGTTAACTCATAGTTATTCATTTGCATGCAGTTAACTTTCCCAAGGAAATATAGATTTTTTGGCAAAAATGAACGTACCCATAACCAAGAGGTTCATACATCAGAATTGCAGATAATTGTGTACCCACAGGACAAATAAGGTCGATAGGCAGGTAGGTAGGTAGGTAGACAGACAGACAGACATAAGAAACTAATTCCAAGAACCAATAACATTCTTGTACTCTTATCTTGCTGGAATTATCAGTCACATCCCTATGTTGCCAATAAGAACATGAACAAATGAGAGACTGGTATTCACATGTGAATTAATATTGATGGAGGAGTAAGTGACTGTGGCAGACACTGCTAGTTATCAGCCAGTGCCCGTTCTCTTTTTTCCTTTAAGTATAGAATCCCCCACTGCCCATCTAGACAGTATATTGCCCAGCCTCCCTTCCAGCCAGAAGTAGTAACATGAAGTTCAGGCCAATGGAATGTGAACAGAAGTGTTGTGTGTAGCTGCTGAGTCACCTACTTAATGATAAAGCTCCTTGCCATGGACCTCCTCTGCCCTCTTCCCTTTGGCTGAGAAATGTCAATAATTAACACAGCTACCCTGGATGTCTAAAATGGAAGCCACATGTTCAACATGGCAGAGCTGACTCACCAGCCCAGATCCTCAAACGAACTCATAGGACAGAGCCACTGCATTTCTGGGTCTCTGTTACAGCAATTTAGCCTGTATCACAACTAATGGAGTAAACAAATAAGGAGGGAAAAATATATATAAACACACACACAAACACATACACTATGAGACTGGTTTGACTAGCTCTTGATAACAAGGGTAGGTAATGATTAAGAGGAATTTTAACAGAAAGTAGCTGGAAACATGACAGAAATGATTCTAGATTAAAGTAAGAACAAACTTCTAACTAAATACAAATAGAAAGTCCTATAAAATATATTTTATACCATTACAAATATAAAACAACTTCAAATAAATTAACAATTCTCTACTGAAGTTGAGACGCTCATAGAGCATAAAACAAATGCACCAGTGTCCAAGATTTCCTATCATGTTGATGGTAGGCCTGAGCCTGTAAGCTCCCAGAAGGCAGGAATAATATCTTGTTCATTTTTGTATCCTCTCCCTTCTTCCTATCTTGACTCTCATATGTTGGTAAGCACCAACATCTTAGAATCATTTAAAGACTAAAAACAAAAGCATGCTCTTCAGAATTCATTGCTGTTACCTTCATCACAATAATCCTCAACTTCTGCCATTTTCTGGTTTTGAGAAACACGAGCATATTTTTTAATATTTAGAGCTATTGTAGAATCTATAAAAACTTAGAGCTATAGAATATTAATATTTTTAGATGTAGAATTAACAAACATTTATTCAACATTGAGTTTATGCCTGGCTCTGTGTTTGCTTCCACATAATACTTAAAGTTAACATCATCACCTCCGTTTTTAAAATGAAGAAACGAAGATACAGATTAAAGTGATCTGCCCAAAATTATACAGCTAGTACACAGCAAAGCTTAGACTGGAATTCAGGCTTCCCGCATTACAGTTTAGTTCTGTTTCTTTTTGTTTTTTGTTTTTGTTTTT
>NW_012113030.1:1295251-1302669 GCF_000951035.1 Colobus angolensis palliatus | reverse complement strand
AGGCTGGAGTGCACTGGTGCGATCTCGGCTCACTGCAAGCTCCGCCTCCTGGGTTCACGCCATTCTCCTGCCTCAGCCTCCTGAGTAGCTGAGACTACAGGTGCCCGCCACCATGCCCGGCTAATTTTTTCTGTTTTTAGTAGAGACAGGGTTTCACCGTGTTAGCCAGGATGGTCTTGATCTCCCGACCTTGTGATTTACCTGCCTCAGCCTCCCTGGGATTACAGGCATGAGCCACCACGCCCAACCAGTTCTGTTTCTGAGAGGTCTATTCCATTGTCTCATCCTTTTATGATACATTTCTACATATCAAATATTAGACCAAACAACAACAAAACACACACAAACAAAACACCTGCCAGCATAGTAATGACTGCTATGTACTGATGAACAGGAAAATATAGACATATATACTGTCCTAGACAGTATATCAGGATCAGGAAGGACTACAGGTAAACAAGCAGAGTAATTCCTCTGAATAAAAATAGGAAAACTTTCCAAGATGAAAATGAGCAACTGGATAGCACCATTAACATTTACATCTTATCCACTTTTGAAAACTATTACTTAATTCAACATAATTCTTCACTATTGATCTAACCAGAACCTGTTTGGATTCAAAGACACCAACAAATATGATAAGAATAGATATGCCAAGGTTAAGAAGTGTCCAGCTATATATTTAGGACCGCAAGTGGTTGAATTAATTGCACATCTTCCCATAAAACTTCACACTTTCTTAAGATTCCATGTGCTCAGTTTAAGACCCCTTGATCTGAAAAGGTCCAGGGGGAAGAAAGTTAGCAAGTTTTGAATCTCCAGTTTGTTGTTTTGTTTGCTTATTGTTATTGAAATTGTCTGTACTTAAAGCTAAAGAAAGTTACGGAGAAATGAGACTGAGACAACCAATGCCATGAGTTATTTATGCAGTTCTTGGCCCTGATAATGGAAACATAACAGTACCTAAGAATTTCAGGTGCTAAGTAATTAACAACTTGGTCTCACGTCTCTGAGATTAAACTTCTCACTGTCCAGATAGGAAAATTTCATGTGAGACCACAGGCAAGGCTTCCTAAAGGAAATTAGAGTTGGATATGTTAAAATCCACGATTCCCAGTAGTGTCATGACATGGCTTATAGCAGTGACTTTCACCTTTTCCTAACCAAAAACATGACTCTAATCAAGAAGTAATTCCATACCCTTTACCCACTCATGTGCTAAGGGCAATTTTGCCTTTCACAGAAGAGAGCTTTAAGAGTTTTAAATAAACACAATAAAGTATTCCCAGTAGTGAGTTAAATGCGATATTACAGGCCTTCCTCCAACTGTATACTTAAGTAAGGGTGGGGCTAGGAGATCAATGTAGGGAAATAGCTGGATCACATGGAAAGACCTATGTGGGAGGCGCTTTGTTTGATGGACCCAGTGAGCACAGAGTCCCCTCTCATTCAGGGTATCTAGAGCATACCCTTGATTCTTAGTGCTTCTGATGAAGTTTCTGCTTCAATGGGACAACGGCTTTCTATCAAAGAGTGTCATAACATCTTATAAAAGACTGTCATAACACAGAACCCTTCTAATTGGTGTGGAGAGCTCTGCAAGAGCACAGTAGTTGTAAGCCATAGCATCACCTCTCTTTAGGGAGCGGGAACAAAATTTAATACACAGGGTGACAGAGAGATAATTAATCGCCTTCTTGGCAACCTACCACTCTACTGCCAATGGGATCACTGTGACAAGTTATGAAATTCAAGTCAAAATATTTAACTCAGCCACTTACTCAAGTGGTAGACCCAATTTTAGGCACCCCACAGTTAGGGTGCTCATAAAGAAAAGTCTTCTTTTCATTATTCTGCAGTAGCACATGTAACTGTTGGCATCTATGGGTGTTCTGTTGCCTCTATGAAGGATATATCTGTCTGTAAAGTACACTCATATATTTCTTTCAGTGTAAGGAAGGAATGAGGAATATAGAGAATTATAATAAGCTGAATAGTTCCAGGAAAAATGCAAGAAGTAGATCAAAAATGAGAAAAGATTAGTACTGAAAGTCTTCAAAAATAACCTGTTACAAAGTAGTCCAATCAAAAGGGTGTAAGAGGATGAATTAGCCAGTTTTCCCAAAAGAAATGCTGATTACACCAACTGGATCCACACCTCCTGGAAGATGATAGGCCACCCTAATAAAGTCTAAGGATGTGAATTATACAACCAAGGCAGGAAATTCTGTGACCTAAGATTCAAGGGTCAGAGCAGAGGACAGGAGGCCCTAGGGAATGAGTTGGAAGTAGGAAAGGGGAGGAAGGAAGGAAGAAAGTTGTGTCTCTGTATTGATTAAGCCAGGGTCTTCACCTCCTCACTGGGTCAAGGCTGACAGAGACAGGTTACAGGAATTTTTTTTTTTGAGAGGTAACATCTCCCTAATGAGAATATACAGAAAGTATTTCCTGCTATGTTTTAAGATTCGCAAACAATAAAATACACTTATTTGGAGTACACAGTTTGATACATTTATATAAATGTATGCATCCATGTAATCATCACCACAGTCAAGATATATAACATTCCCATCATTCCAAAAGTTTCCTCAAGCCCTCTACACTACCACCCCCAACCCCTAGGCAACCATTCATCTACCTTCTATTACCGTCAATCGTTGCCTCTTATTGATTTCCATATAAGTGAAGTTCTGCTTTATATATTCTTTTTGTGCCTATCTTTTGTTAAGAAAAATTTTTATATTCATTTGTACTGTTTATAGCAGTAGTTCACTCCTCTGTATCGCTTCATAGAATTTCACTGCATGAATACACTATATTTATCCATTTACCTGCTGGTGGACACTTCAATTGTTTCCAGATTTTGCTTCCAGATTTTTGGCCATTATGAATAGTTACTATGAACATTTGTACACACATCTTTGTGTGGACATGTTTTTATTTCACTCGCCTAGCAGTGGATTGCTGAATTGTATGGCAAAAAAAAAGTGAATATTTTAACTTCATAAGAAACTGCCAAGCCATTTCCAAAGTGGCTGAATCACTCTACATTCCCACCAGTGATGTGTGAGAGTTCCCTCACGTCACATCCTCGTCAGCACTCAATATTGTCTGCCTTTAATTTTAGCCATTACAGTGTATGTATGGTAGTACCTCATCCTTGGTTTCATTTGCATTTTCCTGATTAATAATGTGGAGCATCTTTTTATATGCTTATTGACCATGCATATATCTTCTTTTGCTGAAGTGTCTGTTAAAATCTCTTATTTTTTAAATTGAGTTGGTTCTTGCTATGTTGACTTCAATGTTTTTCTAAGAATGACAGCACTTCTCCTCAATTTGATTTAGAGCTAGTAATTTGAGGCTCTCTAATGGCACTGCCAGGCTAAAAAATTGCTAGGCAAAGTTCAAGTGAAAGGGTCAAAAATGGATGGAATGCATAAATCAGATCATCTCACTCTCCTGCTGAAAAATCTGCCAATGACTTTCCATGGCAATTAAAATAAAATCTAAACTCTTTATCTTGGTCCCTAAAGCCCCACGTGATTTGACCTCTCCATCCCTCTCCTACTTCATCTCTTGCCATCTCCCCTCACTCACCACACTCCTGACACCTGCCTTTCTTTCTGTCCCTTAAACACATGTATTTGCTCCTGACGTTATCCCCTCTGCCTGGAATTCTACTCATGGAGAGCTTGATGTGCTGCCTCCTTCTAATGATTCAGTCTCAACTTTAACAACAGGGCTTCCCCACCTAATCCTGATAAACAGCACCCCTCAGTTCCTCTGTATGTTAGCATTTGTCACTACCTGAAATTATTTTATATTTTTATATGTGTTTATTGTCTGTTTCTTCCCAATATAATTCAGGCTTTATGAATACAGAAACTTTGCCTGGGTCATTGATTCATCTCTGGAACCTATAAGTGATGCCAAGAATATAATATCAGCTCACTGGCTATTTTTTTTAGGATAGTTGGTTCTCTTCCTTCTCAGCTGTTTCTCCCAACAAAAGTTCCCAGCCTCTAGCATCAGAGCAGCCTTTGCTGGAGTCATAGAAGCCATCACTAGAGTATGCACCAAATGGATTCAATTTGAAGGCATCATCACCTCCCTCAGTCAATCACAGGTAAGAGCAATTTGACTTGTAAGATGAGATGAGTAAGAGAAAGGGGGGTAGCTTTCCGCCAGAGGAGGGAAAAAGGACATTTCAGGTATTATTTTATAGACAATAAGTCTCTTTTTTTGGGTGGCCTCGAGTTTCTGGGGCATTATCTCTTCTCATTGTGGCAAAAGCTTTCAGTGTTCACAATGTTTTGATTGTTTCCTCTGAATCTCCTCAGTGGCAGAAAGCTTCAGCTTGCTTTCCAGGCCAGGTTCCCATCTGTCACTTCTAACCCTCATTTTTATTTCTTCTAATTCATGATCTGATCACTTTGATCCTTTGTAAAATACTTTAAACTCCATTTATTTTAATTCAGATTGGAAATGTAGAGCAAACATGGTGTTTTGGTTTTGGTTTTGGTTTCAGTTTTTTCTCCTGTCCCTCTGGGTTTCCCATCTTTTTCTCCTGGTCACTTAAAAATATGATAGATTAAATGTATTGATTGATAGAGACAGAGAGAAAGACATCCATATACTATTTGTGTTGTTGTTTGAGAGCATCTTTCAAGGCCCTCATGGCTGGTGACCACACAGAACCACTTTCCTATTTCCTAAGTGTTATTTTTCCAATGCCAAATCTGGAAAGCACACATTCTCTGCCCATGTCCCAACTAATGAACCAAGTTTCCTCTGCTTCCAATTATTATAATCTCTATAAAGGCACAGGCCTTCTCTTTATGTGTTTAGTAACAAATCAAAAATAAAAAATAAAAACCATTCCCAAGTTTTGAGTCAACTTTATATATATAACACTTCCTAAATTACATGAAGCCTTTTCCTTTAAGACCCCCCTCTGTAGAATTGATTTGTGAATTTAATCATCCATTTTGTTTTATTTATATTTTTTAGATGGAGTCTCGCTCTGTCACCCAGGCTGGAGTGCAATGGTGCTATCTCAGTTCACTGCAACCTCCACCTCCTGGGTTCAAGCAATTCTACCTCAACCTCCAAGTAGCTGGGATTACAGGCATGCACCACCACACCGGCTAATTTTTGTATTTTTAGTCGAGACAGGGTTTCACTATGTTGGCCAGGCTGGTCTCAAACTCCTGACCTCAAGTGTTTCACCTGCCTCGGCCTCCCAAAGTGCTGGGATTACAGGCGTGAGCTACTGCACTTGGCCTATTCATCAATTTTATAAGTAATTAGTGAAAATGTAGCATATGCTAGATGTGGGTATAGGCAGGAGGGGGAGGCTAACACATTCAAGAAAGAGTATACAGTTGCCACTTCTAAATGCTTTTGTTCTTAATGATGTACTAAGCAATCACACATTGTATGTTGTATTAGGGTTTTCCACAAAAACAGAAGCAATAGGATATGTATATAAAGAGAGATTTAAGGAAGTGGCTTGCACGACGGAGGAGGCTGGCAAGTCCAAATTCTGCTGGGTCGGCCGGCAGGCTGGAGACTGCACATGTTTATTAGCCAGTTAGATATCCTCTGTTACGAAGTGCCTGCTCAAGTCTTTTGCCCATTTTTCTATTGGGTTACTTTTTCATCAGTTTGGATGAGTTCTTTATAAATTTTTGATCTGAGTTTTTTGTAGGGTATGTATTAATATTTTGCAAATAACTTCTCCCACTCTCTGGCTTGCTTTTTCAGCCTCTTTGTGTTGCCTTTTGCTGAACAAAAGTTCTTAATTTTAACTTAGTCATATTTATCTATCTTTTCCTTTAGCTTTAGTGCATTTTAAGTCCTGTTTTTTAAATCCTTGTACTCTCAAGGTCATGAAGATATTCTTCTTTGTTTTCTTCTAGAAATTTTATTTTTTACTTCTTGCAGACATTTAATTTTCACATTTATAACTGTAATCAACCTGAAATTGACATTTCCATATGATATGAGGTACTTATAAAGTAAAACATAGATGCAGAAAATATCACGAGGCAAATGTATAGCTTAATGAATTATTATGAGTCAAACACCACCCACGTCAAGAAATGGAACTTAACACATGCACTCATATGTTCATTGCAGCACTATTCACAGTATCAAAGGCATGGACTCAACCTAGCTGCCCATCAACAGTGAATTGGATGAAGAACACGTGGTACATATACATCATGGAATACTATGCAACCACAAAATGAATGAAATCATGTCCTTTGTAGCAACGTGGATGCAGCTGGAGGCCATTATCCCAAGCAAATTAACAGAGGAACAGAAGACCAAATACCACATGTTATCACTTACAAAAAGAAGCAACAATACATACTGGGATCTAGTGGGTGGGGAGGGAAGAAAGGGGACAAGTGTTGAAAAACTAACTGTTGGGCAGTGTGTTCACTACCTGGGTGACAGGATCAACTGTACCCCAAACCTCAGCATAATGCAATATACCCAGGTAACAAACCTGCACATGTATCCCCTGAATCTAAAATAAAGATTGAAATTTTTGGAAGGAAGGAAGGAAGGAAGGAAGGAAGGAAGGAAGGAAGGAAGGAAGGAAGGAAAGAATTTTTAGAAGAGACTGTTACGTTGCAATTAAAATTATGTTTATGAAGAGCGGGGGAAAAAAAAAAGAAATAGAACTTTGCCTGCCAGTACTGGAGCTCCTCCAGGTGCCCCTTCCCAATTTCAATCCTCTCCCAGAACCTGACTGTTGAATGCTGTCAGAATTCTCCCATATTGTGCCAAAATGGCCAGGAGTTTATACCTCACCTCATTCCGTCATTGCATGTGGGCTGCCCTGGGAAGGTATGATCCCAAGAAGGCAGCTCTCTGCAGCTGAGACAGCTCCTGAAGTAGCTAACAGATCCTTGCAGCTAGGCAGCAAGTCTTCCATGGGTGGCACATCTCCATCCCTCACACACCATGTCACCTCGTTTTGTTATAAATACTGTCTACTGCAACTTTATTTGAAATCACACTGAACCTACCTAGATAAATTTGGAATAATTTACATCTTTACAATATTTAGTTTTCCAGGCCAGGTGCAGTGGCTCATGCCTATAATCCTAGCACTTTGGGAGGCCAAGGTGGGTGGATCACTTGAGATCTGGAGGTCGAGACCAGCCTAACATGGTGAAACCCCATCTCTACTAAAAACACAAAATATTGCTGGGTGTGGTGGCGGGCGCCTCTGTAATCGTAGCTACTTGGGAGTCTGAGGCTCGAGAATCACTTACACCTGGGGGGCAGAGGTTGCAGTGAGCTGAGATTGAGCAACTGCACTCCAGCCTAGGTGACAGAGCAAGACTCTCTGACTCATCAAAAAAAAAAAAACAATTACTTTTCCAATACATAAAAAT
>NW_012113030.1:1207464-1292781 GCF_000951035.1 Colobus angolensis palliatus | reverse complement strand
TTTTTTTTGAGACGGCGTCTCACTCTGTTGCCCAGGCTGGGGTGCAATGGTACGATCTCGGCTCACTGCAACCTCCACCTCCCCGGTTGAAGCAATTCTGCCTCAGCCTCCCAAGTAGCTGGGACTCCAGGCATGTGACACTATGCTTGGCTAATTTTTGTATTTTTAGTAAAGACGGGGTTTCACCATGTTGGCCAGGATGGTCTTGATCTCTTGATCTTGTGATCTGCCCACCTCAGCCTCCCAAAGTGCTGGGATTACAGGCATGAGCCACCATGTCCAGCCTTCTTTTAACTTTCAATCCTCCTTTGTATTTACATTCAAGATGTATCTCTTCTAAGTATAATAAAATTGGACAGAGTTCATTTTTAATACGGTTTGGCAACTTTTCTTTTTAAATTGGAGAATTTAGTCTATTAATATTGAATGTAATTGCAGATAAATTTGGGTTTATATTTACCAACTTGTTTGTTTTCCTGTTTTACTTACCATTTCTTCAACTTGTTTTACGTTACTTTTTCTCTTCTTCTTGTCTTTAATGAATTATGTATATTGTTGTTCTATTTTCCCCTCCATTAACTTGTTAATTATATATTATTTTACTATTCTTTTAGTTGTTACCCTCCTTGACAGCATGCATTCTTGATTTTTTTTTTTAGAGTACAAACTAATTCTTTTATTATTCCCCAGATAATGTTAGGGTCCTTAGCATACTTTAACTCCATTTACCCCCGACCACCACCTTTTTTATTCTTTTCATTGTACACACATTTTAAACTTCATGAGCCCTTTGTTTGTTTATATAGCAAACATTCATTATATTTGTTCTATTTGCCTCTTCAACTACTCTTCATTTATTCCTGTGCTTCTGTGTTTCTGTCTGGAATCATTTTGCTTTTACCTAAAGACCTCCCTCTGGTACTTTATTTTTAATAAAGCCTGTTTGTGAACAATTCTCTCAGGTTTTTCTCATTCTACCTTCTCTTTGAAGGATACTTTTGCTGAGTAAAGAATTCTAGGTTGACAGTTACTTTCTTCCAGTTGTCCTGGAGATTCTGAAGGCTACCTAATAACTTTAGCTAATTTTAGGCAGAAGGTAATTTATTAAAATGTGTTTTGTTGTCTGCAACTAGGAACTTTGATGACTACAGGGTTGAAAATCACTAGTCAGGTGTCCCATTCAATAATAATTGATGATTTAATAATAATAATGATGAGTTGTAATTACACTTTTCTCACATACAAATGTCTTATACATACTGAACTCTGCTTCTGAGTTTCGTATTACATTTTACTTATTATTCTTGCTATGGAAACAAGCTGTTATTTATTTTTAATTTATAATACATTAAATAATAATATATTCTCACTTTGCTGCTTTTCTTTTTCAAAATTTTACTCATATATTCCCATCATTTTTTTCTTTCAGGTAATCTTAAGAATCATTCTGCAAAGTTAGAAACAAAATCCTAAATGTTATTAGGATTTTGATACAAAAGTACCATATTTATAAATTAATTTACACTCAATTTACAATATGTCTTTACTCCAGGAACATGTTGGCTTCTGAGTTAAAGAAGTTGCATGTCTCTGAGAAGACATGTGTGTGTGTGTGTGTGTGTGTGTGTGTGTAGCCTGTACATTGCATCTTATTTTTGTTCATAAGTATAGAAGCTTTTATAGATATAAATTAAGTAGTTTTCAAAATGTTTGCTAACTGTTTGGCATACAGGAAAGTCACCATGCAGAATTCTCTAGTTATAATCATTCTTCCTTAATCCTTTTGACTTTTCAAGGCACACAATTCTATAATCAGAAAATAGGGACAATTTTACCTTTAATTTCCCAATTTTCATGCTTCTTTTTAAACTAAACTTTAAACAACTTAAAGGAAAATGTTAGACATTGTGAAACATGGTATAATCCTACAATGTAATATTATTCAGCCATAAAAATAATGAAGTGCTGATAAATACTACAGTCATGGATGAACCTTGCAAACATTAAGTGAAGGAAGCCAGTCACAAAAGACCAAATACTGTGTGATTACTTTTATACTGAAGTCCAGAATAAAGAAATCTATGGAGACAGAAAACAGATTAATGGTTGCTTAAGGGTGGGGTAGAGGGAGGAATGCGGTAGGGGAGGGAGGTGGGATGGAAGGTACAAAGCTTCTTTTTGAGGTGATGTCTAAAACTGATTGTGGTTGCACATTATCCATGAATGCATGGTATGTGAACTAGATATCAATACACCTCAAAAAAATAAGAACTGTCTACAGAATGAGAGAAAATTTTTGCAAACTATGCATCTGACAAAAGCCTACTATCCAGCATCTAGAAGGACCTTAAACAAATTTACAAGAAAAAAACAATCCCATTAAAAAGTGGGCAAAGGACATGAACAGACACTTTTCAAAAGAAGATATACATGTAGCCAAGAAGCATATGAAAAAAAGCTCAACATCACTGATCATTAGAGAAATACAAATCAAAACCACAATGAGATAGTATTTTACAACAGTCCAAATGGCTATTATTAAAAAGTCAAAAAATAACAGGTGCTGGCAAGGTTGCAAAGAAAGGGGAACACTTATGCACTGTTAGTGGGAGTGTAAATTAGTTCAACCATTGTGGAGATAGCGTAGCTACTCCTCGAAGACCTAAAAATGGAACTACAATTTGACCCAGCAATCCCATTACTGGGTATACACCCAAAGGAATATAAATCACTGCATCATAAAGACACATGCACATGTATGTTTGTTGCAGCACTATTCACAACAGCAAAGACATAGAATCAACCTAAGTTGATTATCCTTAGCAAAATAATGCAGGAACAGAAAACCAAATACTGCATGTTCTCACTTATAAGAGCTAAATAGTGAGAACACAGGGACATATAGATGGAAACAACACACACTGGGGCCTACTGGAGGGTGGAGGGTGGGAGGAGGGAGAGGATCAGGAAAAATAACTAATGGGTACTATGCTTAATGCCTGGGTGATGAAATAATCTGTACAACAAATCCCCATGACATGAGTTTACCTATATAACAAACCTACACATGTACCCCTGAACTTAAAAAAAAGAGTTGGGATAACCTGAATCTTTGGCTTGTCCCTGACTTTTAAAAAGCTAGAATTTCAGTTACGTACGATTTTGGTTATAGGTTTCATATAGCCAATCATTTTGCTCTAAGGCCTCATTCACAAAAGTTTGTGCTTGGATATATATGGTAAAGAGACAGGAACACTGAAAACTGCATCTTCCAGACACTCTTCCGACTAGCTTCCAGTATGTTCTGCCAATGGAAGGCACTGGGAGAAGACTGGAAGACTGGAGGATGGAAGAAGCCATCCTCTTCCTATTTCTGGTTTCTGATGGTATATCCGATAGTGGCAGCAGCTGCAAGGACAGTCTAAACTTGATGCAGCGGCAACAGTAATACCAAAAGCAGCGGCAGCCAACAGCAGCAGCAACAGTGGGATGGCAGCTGAGGTTCCTGGATTCTGTCCAGCAGCTGACTCTTAAAGCAGGAGCCTCTGTGGCATGATGCCCTGACTGCTGGAAACCCGTGACTTGAATACTAGTTGTTGACAGCAGTTACTTTTTTCAGTAAACTTGTCTTCCTCCAGTCCTAGTTTAGGATCCCCCACAAAAGCAGAGCCCGATATAGGGACATTAGTACAGTAATGTACTTGAAGTGAGGGAGTGGAGAGATGAGACAGAGACAGAGGAAAAGACAATAAAGGGTACATGGATGAGCTATTACTACTGAGGGCAACTGGGGCTCCATTCCCCTTGGGGATCCTCAGAGGAACTGGGTACCATGCATACCGGAATGCCTCCTCATTGAGTTTTAACCCCGGTGGCTGATAGATCTCTTTGGGGACACTAAATCCCCCGCACTCCTGGGCTGCTCCCACATGCAGGCTGAGCAAGCTCCCAGGGCTTGGGAAAGTCTGAGACAGAAGAAATAACAGACTGGCTGTAGTGAAGTCAGAACCCACCCTTGCCCCATGGGATGTGGGCAGGGCACTAAGGCATCTTTGTATGGAAGTTTTGTATGTTGTTTTCTTTGAGCATCAGAGTGATTATAAAATGCATTGTGAAGCTTTGAAATATTTAAAATAGTATCTCCTTCATTGAAGTTTTAAGGAATTGGTTTGTAAAACTATGAATCCAGTGCTTTTCTGGAGGTAGATCTTTGATGCCTTTTTACATTTCAAGATGTGCCTTCTTTTACTGCATTTAAATCAACTACAGAAATAGGATGTGATTAGTTGGAACCCGAATAATTGACCAGATAACTAGAGGCTGTAAAACCTGCAATTATTTTTGCACCAACCTAATAAAAAGAAATCACAAAGCAAAATTTTCAACTGGGTTAGCTGCAGGCAGATATAGATCATAGACATAGATTTGGATTTTAAATGTGCTCATCTCTATCAAGCAGAAGAATACGGAAAGAGTACCCAGAGATCCTGCCCACCAAAAAGGCCATAAAGAGTGCCAAATTTCTCAGTTTATAATATTCACTGAGGATAACTGAATTAGTCATGCTTGGTATTTCTGATATAGCACATCAGGGCATATAGAATATTCTCTATATGAACAAATAAAGAAATATACCTGAGGAAAGAGATAGCAAAGGTAGAGAGATCCCTGGGGCACAAACAAAAGATACTTATAGTTAGAGAAAGTTCATTTTTTTCTTATTTTAAAAAACAAGTTATTTAAGATTTTACATGAGATGTTTTGACTTTCCCTTCAGTGCAAAACCATTTTTGCCTCAAATGATTTACCTAATAGACATGAAGAACTGCTATCAAGGCTTTGCTCATGCAGTTATAACAGTGAGAAAATTATTTTACATCAGCTGCTGACAACTAGTCCCCCTCTCAGGGGCACATAATGAGAGAACTGTCAGGCAGATGAGTGTCCAGCGCGGAAATATTTAATTAATGAGCTCTTGTCTTGCCTCTAGGTAATTCTTCACAGTCCTAAGGATAGAGAGAGAGCACCCTCTGATCAATCCAGGGAATTAAAAAAACACACACACTCACTGCTGAAAGAATTTCAGTTTTCATTTTTTTAAAAAATCCAAGTTACCTATAAAATTTCATGGACTTATTTTTTTAACATGCTTAAACTTTTAAAGGAGGAGACTGCCATATGATCTAGATTTAGCATTTCATATTTTAGATCTTAGGTCTTTAAGGAAAAATATAACAGAAAGCTACTATGAATTCATTCCCATTTTTAATAACTGTAATTTGGTCATTTAAACGGCACTTCCATAGATTAGAAAACAGTAGCGCAATACATGGGAGATATTTATTCAGTGCATTCACAGTGTCTGCTGTGTGTTCTAGAGCCACAGATCCCTGTAATATATTTCCACAGTCCCCAATTTTGGAACCACCCCATACTTCAGACTGGAACAATGCCAGGTTGCTCTGGAATCCTGTTTTCTTGTATCAAGGCCTTTTGACTCTTTCTTGGAGAATCTTAACCTCTGGTCATGAGCTTGCATAGCTTGCATGTTCCCTTTAAGAATAACATAGAGCATCTCATTCCTAGAAAGAGCTTCTTCCCTCTGTTGTTGCTGTTCTACAACAAAAGATTGGGGCTTCAGGGCAGGTGGGGGAAGGGGGAACTGAGAAGGTGAGGTGGGGGCGCAGAGTGGAATTCACGGAGGTGTCAGACTAAAAGCCAGATCTCTGGGTTTCTAATGCAATGCTCCCGCCTTTAAACTAAGTAAGCAGAGAAAGCATTAAACGAGTGACTGGGCCTAAGCGTCTCCAGGATTTTTCCATCACCATTATTCCCCTTGTCCACCAATCCACAGCCCACAAAAATTTATTTTATTCCTGGTGACATTAATAGAATATGTTATTTTTTTATTTGCACAAATTTGTGAGGTACATCAGACATTTTGTTACACATAATGGGTACTGAGTGACTTAGGGTATTTGGGGTGTCCGTCACCTGCGTACCATACATGTTTGTTAAGCATAATCATCCTACTCTGCTATCAAACATTGAATTTATTCCTTCTATCTTACTGTACGTTTGTGCCTTTTAGCCCCTTCTCTTCATAACAGCATATTTTAAAGATGATAGAATCCACCATAGTTGTAACTCCTGGAACTGACTCTGGCTTCTTCTGGTATATTTTTAGCATGTTTAAATCAAATTGTAGTATCACTCTCGACTTCATATTCTAGAATTCCTAAAGATTACAGGTATCCATTTTTGTAATATGAATCAGTTATCTACTTAATACATTTAGAATAATATAAGATCGTTCTATTTAAGTAAAGGCTAGGGATATTAAAATTAATTTTATAGGAGAACATTCTGAAGATTTTTCTAAAAAAACACGAAGATGATCACCTGACATGACAATGAATTAACCCTGTGTAAAAATATTGGGGCAAAATGGAAGTTTATAATTTATTAAAAAAGAAAGTAAGAGAACGTTATATCTTGTAAAGCATTAATGAAAGCCTCTTTAGCAAAATTATATGACTAAAGAATTCAGGCATATATTCAGGCATATCATTCGCAACACAAAAATACTGCAGATCCTGTACCTACTACAAATGGCATCCAGGTGACCAAGGCTGGTGTTCCCAGAATGTCACTGTGGCTGGTGTCTGTTTTGACTGGTCAGCATCCATGCCATGCTAATTATTAAATATTTTAATATTATTCTTGCAAGTCTCCCCAGAATAACCTCAGTATCTGTTCTGTTCCCAATGGTCTTTGCAACAGTTGCGAAGCACCCTCCTGCTACAGTAAAGAATTCTCCTTTATATCAAATCTAAATTACTTTTGTATTAGGCCTTTTAATTGCAAGTAGCAGAAATGATACAAATTAGCTTGAGCATAAAGGGACTTTATTGGCTTGTGTTCCTGGATAGAGCTGGCCTCCAGAATTCAAAGTACATCATCTAGTCATCCTTGTTCTTTCTCCCCCTTCTCCTTTCCTCTTTCTGCAGCTCTCAACGAATTGACTTCCTTGCCTCCTCCTGAAGCCAGGCTTCTCCTAGGTATATGAGTTGGAATCATATCTAGTCAAATCTGGATCACATGACAACCACTCCTATGCAGAAGGTAGAAGGAATGTGATGTGGAAGGTACTGTCTTTGGCAATCCCACACCCAAGCAGGATGAGGAAGGGAAGGAGTCCTGCCACTCCCAGCAGGCCTCACATCAGCAGCATTAGTAGCTGGTGAGAAATGCAGAATCTGGAGCTGCATCCCAGACCCACCAAATCAGAATCCAGAGCTGCATCCCAGACCCACCAAATCAGAATCCAGAGCTGCATCCCAGACCCACCAAATCAGAATCCAGAGTTCAGCAAGATCCCCAGCTGACTCCCATGCACTTTATAAATGGAGAAGGTTTTTCTCCTGGGAAAGGTGCCGTGAAGGATGACATCATTACAGAAAGGGGAAGGAGGAAAAAAACAGATGTTCACTCACACACAACTGTGATGCCACACAATTTCCTTTTGATTAGTCTTCAGTAAAAATGATGAACTAATTATTATTCTAAGTATCATAAACATCAACACTCATTTTAAAACACAGGCCAGGTACAATGGCTCACCCCTGTAATTCCAGCACTTTGAAAGGCTGAGGCAGGCAGATAACTTGAGGCCAGGAGTTTGGGACAAGCCTGGCCAACATGACGAAAATCCATCTCTACTAAAAATACAAAAATTAGCTGGGCATGGTGATGCACGCCTATAGTCCCAGTTACTCAGGAGGCTGAGACATGAGAATCACTTGAACCCAGAAGGCAGAGCTTGCAGTGAGCTGAGATCCTGCCACTGCACTCCAGCCTGGATGACAGAGTGAGACTCTGTCTCAAAAACAAACAAAACATCTGTAGGTCTCCCTATAGTTTCTTGTTCTTTATAATTCCTATTCTCCTTTATCAAGGCTAGCAGCTAACTTAGCTATTTTTAGTCTCACTTTTTATCTTAGAAATGATTTGCTATATAATGGCCAGGCACAGTGGCTCACATCTATAACCCCAGCACTTTGGGAGGCCAAGGCAGGTGGATCACTTGTGGCCAGGAGTTTGAGACCAGCCTGGCCAACATAGCGAAACCCTGTCTCTACTAAAAATACAAAAATTAGCCAGGCATGGCAGCATGCACCTGTGGTCCCAGCTACTCAGGAGGCTGAGGCATGAGACTCGCTTGAACCCAGGAGGTGGAGGCTGCAGTGAGCCAAGATCGTGCCACCGCACTCTAGCCTGGCTGATGGAGTGAGACTCTGTCTCCAAAAAAAAAAAAAAAAGAGAGAGAGAGAAAGAAAGAAATAAGGATTGTTGTTAGGAGGAAATCAACACTGTAACTGTTTGTTTCTGTCTTTGACCCTGGTTAAATTACTCTATATCCTGCCAGCATACCTGCTTGCTATTGATAGGGGTAGCACAACCTAGTAGTTATGAGCATGGATCTGAAGCTAGGGGCTGGTTTAAATCATGATCTACCACTTACTAGCTATGTTCCTTACCTCTCTTACCTTGATTTCTCATCTGTAAAAGGGGCTCATCATAGTTGTGAGGAGAATTAAGTGAACTAATATTTGTGCCTGGTATGCAGTAACCATTACGTATATTTTTGAAACAAATAAATGTTGTTGGAGTGAAACCACCCAACACATCTCTAATGCTGCTTTGTGACTAATGGATTAAGTGAGCACTTTGAAAATATATATATTACTTGAGTGATTAAATTGCCAAGCTTCCCACTTCATTTACATCTTATTTCCATTTCTAGTGAATCACTCCTTCTAAGCACAAGGTTGTGAAAGGAAATCTTCTACACTAATAATAGCATTGCAAGCTACTATAACCAAGGCTTACTTACATAATATCACCAAAGCTCCAATAAATTTCTCAATTTAAATATTAAAGTAAAAATCAGTCAATGATCTGTTAGCTGGAAAATATTTGGGGTGAAAGAGTGATTACCACTAAAAAATAGATTGAAGCCATTGTTGCTTTTAGAGCCTAGAGAAATGCAAAGATCTGTTATTCTAGGTAATTTACGTATTCTCTCTGCCTCCTTTATGGGCTGCTGGAAAGATTAAATGATTAACGTGTGAGAAGTGCCTAGAACAATGCCTGGCTCAAAGTAAGTAATCAGTAAATGCCAGTTCTTATGATCACAGGTATTCGGAATATAGGTTGCGGTGATCAGGAGTTATGATGACCATGGCAGGTGGCAATGCCCCAAAGTGCAAAAGATGTCAATTCCTCTTCCACATCCCCAGACAACACGCACATTCCTCTCCACAACCAAGAGAAGTGGGCATTAAAGAAAGGAAGGGCAAGAGGAAAGACAATTCTAAAAGATCACCAAGGTGTATGGTCTGAATTATTTGGACTCGTTCTGCTGTGATCTTAGCCAATTGACCCTCTGCCCTAATTTCCCTACCTGAAAAAAAAAGGCCAATTTATTAAGGGCTTTTTGATGCGTGGGTGAAAGAGGCTGTTAACACTCGAAAGTATTATAGATTAACAATCTTTCTAACCATTTTAAATATTAGCAAATGTTCCAGCTCACAAAGTGCCATGGTTTTAGTGGCCTGGAAAACGCTGCAATTTGTTCAAACATCAGTGGGTGTTATTTCTGGATGTTAATCAGTACCATTTACCTTGAGAACCTGGAAAATGTGTGGACTGTGCAAGTGCGCCATCTGCTGGTCCTGGAGACTCCGCGTCTCAGGGCAGGGATGCTTGTCCAATGAGGCTGGCACAGGAGCTCCTTGGAGAGCAGCAAACCAGCCAAAGCTGTTCCCATCACCTCAGGTCCTGGTGCTGAATTATCACAGCGAACACGTTGCTTTCCCAAAGGCAGATGATGTGTTTGAGAGGGTATGTGTGTGATCTTTAAATAGTTTTGTCCTTTGTGCTTACATTATCATCTAGGAACAAAAGATAATTTATTGCATCTCAGAAATGAAACGACTCTGAGATAGCATCTATTTCAAATGCCTCATTTTACACGTGAGAAAAAAATGTGGTCCAAGAGTCAGACAATTTTCCCAAGTTACTCAGCCAGTAGTGGCAGGACAGGATCCCCAAAGCTCCTGCCTGGACACTTACTCTCACTACCTTGGAGAAGGTGAAGGAGGGCAGAGGAATCTGCCAAAATGAAGAAAACTTCCCAGCCAGTGTCCTGGGTCACTGTATACATCTTACTGACATGGGCACTTTAGCCATAGTTTGCAAAGAGCTTTAACTTCTCTTTTTACACCCATATAAAAACTTTCACCTCTGGTTGTAGCCAAAAGTCAAAGCCCTTTTATGCCCTATTGCACTTATGAAAGGGGAAAAATACAAGTAAGGATACTTTACCTTGTTATTATTTTCACTTCCTGAAAAGCCAAAGATCTAGCAGTTTAATCACAAAGTCTGTCCTGTCATTCAGCAGCAGATGCCAGCCTCTTGCCTGGCAGCCACCAGAATAGACACAAGAACCCAACAGGTCAGAAAGTCTACACTCTTATTTCTCTACCAGATAGAAGTCTCTCTTAGCTTATACAGGCCAACTATTTTTTTTCATTGGTCTTAGTCCAATACTGACATATTTGCCTGGGTCACCTGCCAGTCAACCAGGAGCACTCATTCAACCGGGGTGTGGGTACAGAGAAACTCTAGTGCCATCCAACAGAGGGCAGTAGTGCACAGACACATAACCACCCTGCTCAGCTCTCTCCTATCAGAAAAAAGCGGGTGGGGGGCACAGGTGCATATTCTTACTGCTCTGACTATGTTCTGAGAGTGGAGCCAAACATTTCTCAGATGCCAAAATCAATCTTAAAAGTCAATGATCTGACAAGGACAAATATTAATTACTAATTCCTGTTTCCCCCACTTCACGATGCTCAGCTTCATACTCTGCCCCTGAGCCTCCCAAACCAAAGTTCTTTTACCACGTGACAGAGACACAAGCCTTGGATCCATCTAAAAACAAGGCTGACAAGTTTCTCACCACCTAGCAACACAAAAAACTCTAAACACAATCCAAAGAATCCCCAAGGGAAACAGCTTCAAGAATCTTGAAAATCATACCTATTTTTGTTTGTAATGTGTGAAATTATTACAAGTATGTTCACCAAGAGGACTATTGATGGATGACTCACAATTTAGCTAAATTCAATGAACCACACACTGTTCCTATCCCAGTAGGTGACTCATGCATTTTTTATTTCAAGTATCAAGTGTTTGCCAAAAACAGTATTTAAAAAAAGTAATGAAAATTGTTCTGAAAGAGCTCATGAATAGGGTAGGACTACCCACCGACAGCCTCATTTGTGCTCTGACCACTTACATGGGATTTGGTGGGTCTGCTAGAGCAGTACTCGACAGAGAGTGCGCTCCCCACAGCAACGCTGGCAGGCGGAGGGCAGGCTCTGCAACTCACCACACGTGGTTGTCTCCCTCAAACCCACGTCTCAGCAAGGACTCTAAAGCCCAGTGATGTATATGTGTTGGGGGGGTGGGTACATATAGGTTTTGCTAAAACATATTAAAAATAAATGCATACATACATTCAATTCTTGTTTTTCTTCTATTGAGCTTACCATTTCTCCCCCTGCCTTTTGTAATTTAAGAAATCTAATTATCAGAGAAAAATGGAGGGAACAAAAGGTCACTGAGCAGAAATAATGAAAATGATTGCTGGTGAGGAACAGTTAAGGGGTGTAGACTTTATTCTGACCACTAGTGTTTTCGCGTGCACCTGCTACTAGGCTATTCACAAAACCCTTGGTAAGATTCCCCCTTTCTCAGCCTGCTTCTCTGACCAGTCAAAGGAAAAGTTTTTAGGTCCCACTGACTTCCAAAAAAACCCTCAAGTTCACTGACCACCTAATAATACCCTTGTAAAGCTCAGAAAGACATTACTGCCTACGGATTTGGATGTTTTAATAAATATTTACAGCTTTGCGGTATTTCAAGGGGAAAGGATTTTAGCACTTACAAATGCCTTTTCAAAGGATGTGAGGAAGAGACAGAGCTCCCAGTGCTGTTAGTATTTATTGCTAAAGCTTACTCTTCTTTTACATCACAAACAGTGACCATTTTTCAGGTTATTTGTTGACTTTTTAGTTTGCTGATCATTGCAGGCAAATTATGATGAAGTGTACACTTTCCTTTAAGGTCCCAGGAGACTTTCCTCCCACCATGCATTGTGGACATTGCTTCTTTCATAAGCAGGTTCTAAAAAGTAAGTGCAGGAGGAACTTAGTTGGCTGACCCAATGCTTTGCATTATATGGTCACTCCTTATAGGTTTCTGATCTCTTGTTGCTTAGCAACATCTACACAAATATAATTTCCATCCAGTAGTGAAATCAAGTATTTTTGGCCTCTGTCAACATCAAGATAAGCTGATATCTGGTGACCCCACACAGCCAAGGATACTTGCTGCTATTTTAAGAGATAGAAGAGGCTCTCTTCTTCTTGCATGCCTCTTCTATTTTCTGTTTATTAATTGCTGTATAACAAACTACCCCCAAAACATAGTGCCCTAAAAAAACTCCTCATACAGTCTGTAGTTTGCCAAGGCTCAGCTGGATGGCTATGACATTTGATCCTTCATGCAACTGCAGTAAGATGGCAGCAGGAGCTAGAGTCTTCTCAAAGCCAGACTAGGCTGGACATCCAAGATGGCTTCCTCCCTCAAGTGACTGGTGCCTGGGCTGGGATGGCTGGAGCCTGGGCTGGGATGGCTGGAGCAGCTGGAGACTGGGCAGACATCTCCCTTGCCACAGGGCTAGCTTGGGCTTCACAGCACTGGCTCGCAGGAGGCAAAGTGGGTAGAAGAAGCTATGGAACTGATCCACTCATGGGAAGGGATATGTTATCACTGAGCCTTGTTAAGAATTGCTTGTGCATGCTGATAATAAAAGGAAGACCAACTTTTAGTTGGTTTTAGCATACTTTTAAAATTCTTTATAGACAATGCATCCCTTTAATCTCTGTACTTTTAAGTGCCTTGGTACACCACTGCCTCACAGCATGGCTGTTTCAGAGAGTTGGACTTTTTGCCTCGTGACTAGCCTCCCCCAGAGCCTTCCAGGAAGAAAGGCAAAATCTGTGAGCTTTCTTATGACCTAGCCTCAGAAGCCATATAGCACTGCATCCCCAGCACTGTGTGGGGGCAAAAGCAAGTTGGGAGGACCATCCTAGATTCACAGGGAGAAGATCAAATAAGTATGAGTGCTGGAAAGGAGGCTTCCCTGTGTGCCGTCTTTGGAGATGAGTGACCACATTCTCCACTACCATTTGCTCCATGTGGTTCAGAACCACATGATGATTTAACCAAAGCTGGGGTTGACTACACTTCAACTAACTGGAAACTACTACAATAGTAAGTGACTTTGCTGAAAGAGATTTTGAATTCAGAATTTCACTGAGCCTTAGGATCCTCTGATTGAATTTTCCTTAACTATTTCTTGCTGAAATAACAGAACTTCTGGTACATAGGGCTGGCCTACTGCCATGACTTCTGAGTCAACCAATTTAACTCATCTTAGCCTCAGGCCAAAATTCTCGCAAATGGCTATATTCATACTCAATTCCATTTCTCATGTGTACTCATCTGACCAACTGGGAACTTTCCAGAGCCATCTCTGGAGTCATAATTCAAAACTTTTCACAGAGGTTCTAGGCCAGCTGTGAATAGAATCTTCAGGTTTCCTGAACCCACAAACTATAGCCAACCTGGATGTCAAGACCCTACAGGCTTAACTATTTCTTAAAATAGCAATAGCAAGCCCTTCTTATGAGCCAGACACTGTTCTCTGCTTTACTAATAATAACTCATCTAAAACTCATAACAACACTATGGGTAGTAACCATTATTATTCTTATTTACAGATGAGGAAACTAAGACCCAAAGAGGTTAAGGAATGTGTCTTAGATTCCAAAGATAGTAAGTAGAAGAAACATTACAGTCAGATTCCAGAACGCAAGCTCTTAATCATCACGGAATGATACTTCATAAGTTGTACAGTCAGTATGGCTGGCAATAAAGGACATTTATATAATTATGCACCATATCCTTGAAAAAAGTTCTTTTAGTCAACAATTAAATCAGCCAAATGTCTTAGACATTGTTTTAGTCCATTCAGGCTGCTATCACAAAATACTATAAAAGGGCTGGCTTATAACAACAGGAATTTCTCACAGTTCTGGAGGCTGGGATGTCCAAGGTCAAGGGACTGGCAGATTCAGTGTCTGCTGACGGTCTGCTTCCTGGTTCATAGACAGCACATTCTCACCACGTCCTCACATGGTGGAAAGGATGAATGAGTTCCCTTGGGCCTATTGTACAAGATTGCTAATCCCATTCACAAGGATTCTACCCTCACAACCCAATAACCTCCCAAAAGGCCCCACCTCCTAATATTATCACCTTGAGGGATAGAATTTCCACATATAAATTTGTAGGGGAGGAGACACAAACATTCAGACCATAGCAGACGTACTAAGGGGTACTAATGATATGATTTGCTCCCCAAACACAAATAGTTCAATATGTTCTGGGAGAGGCAAGACTAACACCCAAACAGTAAATGAACAGTATCAGATGCTACCATATGTAAATAAGACCTGAACTGTGTGGTGATTTAGACTGCAATATTCAGCTGAGGTCAGAAAAGATATTGTGATGCTAGACACAGCACTTTTCCATTCAGCCAAATCACAAAACTCGTATTTTTTTTTTTCACACATGCAATGTCATTCATGCCTTATGGTCTCTGTATAACGACATGATTAATACAGAGTGGTCCACTGAAAGTCAGATCCACGGCATTACACAGCAGCCTGCCTTCAGCTGACTTTCCTCACGAAGAGGCTATCACTCTATACTCTTAGGATGCCATGAAGCAATAACAAAGATGAATTGGTTTTTTAGATCTTTTCACAGGGGGCGTGACTTACGGTCCGAGAGAGCAGGTTTCTTGTAGAGGAAAAGCTGAGCCCTCAATTGATTCCTCTACTGAGGTAGAAGTGTGGATTGTCTCAGGGAATAAAGCACCCTAAGGGCTATCATATTCCAAGCTCCAAATCTGGTTCTTGCCTTAGGCTGGTCACTTAACCTGCAGACAGAGCAAAAAACTAAGGGTAAAGAACTTACAGGTAAATAACAACATTCAAAACATATTTTTCTGCGGTACAAAAATACTAAACAGACACTGCATTTGGGTGAAAACTATCCTTCAAGAGAACTGACCTATTCAAATATATCTACTTAATGGAATTTCTGGGTTTAGAATTGAGTGTGTTTTAAATTAAGACCCATATTTTTACTAATGAAGCACGAACTGAAAAAAACAGCATTGGGAAGAGAAAAATCAGATGTGTAGCATGCAAGAAGACTGCTTTGCTGCCTCTGCGGGGGAAATAAAGTTATGAGCATCATGGTCAAATTCAGTTAATTCATTCCTATCACATCTAATAGGACTACTTGAAGAGAAATCACAAAGTGTCAGCAAATAATGATTCTTACTTCAATGGTAAATAAATACCTGTCACAATGAAATTAAATTGCTCAAGAATAGACTCTGAGAGCATAATAAGTTGTTGCAGATCTTAAACTTTGAACAAGAGCATATTTCAAAGAAATACCTTCTTTTAGGAGGAGATTTAAAAGAATCAGTTATATTAACTGAGACTTCCTTAAAAATGAATTCAGCAAATGCTGCTTATTGTTCTCTGAATATCTGATTAGCACGGACAGTTAATAGTCAAAATTCAAAATTCATCAACAGATTTTTATGACAACAGCTATCTTAACTGCAGATCTTTTAATATTATATCTTCAATGGCTTTTATGAAAATCTCCAGTTACTGAAAAATATATACTATTTTTTATGAGATTAATTTAACAAAAGTCTATCTCAAAATTTTTGAAACATTAAAAGCTTTCTCACAAAGAAATCAGAATAGAGCTATTACAAAAACAGATAAAAAATCTATAAGACCACCTAACCTATTAAAACAATTATGTAACTGAATAATTTCTTAGTATAATAAACAAAATTATGTGTTCTTGATGCCATTAATTGTGTCAGCCCAATTAATTAACACTAGATACTATAGGGAAAACAATCTATTTATATTTAAATTTTATAAAAGAACAAAAATATTTTTATTTTAAATTCCCAATAAATACCACACACCAATGGTCTTAACTGACCTAGTTTTAGTTAAAAGTAAAAACTACATTTAGGTTCAACCACAGAAAAGAAGAGGCCACTTTTCTAGTTTAATTATTATGCTTCAATTATCTGGGAGCCGTTAGTTCAGCTCTCATAATTCTAGAGTTCTATTACCATGTCACAGAAACCTTAAATTATATTCTAGTCCATGCTTAGAATTGTCTTACTGTCTCTTCCATACTTTTAAAAGCTGCATTCAACACTTGTCTTTGTGGTCTTTTGCTAAGGATCCAGGAGGCCCACAGGTCTGAACAAACACATTGTGGTCTTCCAACTGGTACCTGGCTTCTGCTACTGGATTTGCCAAGTGACTCCTCCTGTGACTCTGGAAGCCTTGAAAAATTTGGCATCACTCTGTAGATTAACAATAACTTTATCCATCTTCTTTCCCACAACTATGGGAAAGGCTCTGAAAAAAAACAGAAATCATAACTTTGTACCTAATTTGTGATTTTTTTGTAGAAGGAAGTTCTCTAGGAAAATTAGAGATTGCACAATCTTTAAAATACTAATAATCATAATCCCAACAATCTCTTTGCTGTATTAAAAAACTTACAGGAATTTATAATAGCCTCAAACTGGAAACAACTTAAATGTCTATCAACAGGAAAGTAGATTCATACAATGGAATATTATTCAAGCATAAAAAGTATGAACTACTAATACATAAAACAACATGGACAAATCTCAAAAACATTATGCTGAATGAAAGAAGCCAGATTCATAAGAGTACTCATTGTATAATTCCATTCCTATGAAAGCCAAATACAGGTAAATGAATCTATGGAGCTAGAAATGAAATCATGGTTGCAGAATTAGGGTAATTTACTAGAAAACTGCACAAGGAAAATGGCAGAGGGTGGAAATGTTCCATATGTTTTTAAGGGGTGATATTACACAAGTACATATAATTATCAAAAATGTGAGCACTTAAAATCTGTGCATTTTATTGTACGTTACTTATATATATGTTAATAAAAGAATCTTAGCAAAATGTCTCCTACAGGAGTTACAATTTGCTAAGGACTCTTCCTCAGACCATAAGAATTGATTTAGGACTAATAATAGTATTAATCTCTGGGAGAAAGAAATGGGGACCAGGATTAGAGGTATTGGTCAAAGGGGACTCTAGCTTTATCTGTAACATTTTTCATCAGTTTAGCACCTTGCTCTTTTCCCTTTTATCTAGGAGATGAATTTATATTGGTATATGGAGCTGCCACATTATTTTTTAAGGTCATGTAGTTGTATCAGCCAGAGTTTATCAGGGAGGCAAAACTACTTAAAGTTATGGGCTGAGAGAGATAGTATAGAAATTAGACCTTGTACAAGTGGTGGGGGAGCTGGAGAAGTAAAGATCTGGAAGGGAGATTTTGACATTTCTGAAGAGTTACTAGTCAATATGAGAAGCCCCTACAGTACTTCAGGCCACAAAGCGGTTCAACAAAGGGGAAGCTGGGGGGAATCTATGGGAAGCTGTTTCCTCTGTGGGTCTCTAGCAAGGTGCCAGTCAGGAGGAGAAGTTGAACATGGGACAAAGAAGAGTGAGGGCTTGCCAGCAACCACCAGCCTCTCTGAGTCTGTCTCCCATCCAATCTCCATGCCTTTAAGAGAGTAACAGGTGCTGTTCACTTCCACCTTGCAAATGTCCCACTAATTCCTCTTTTGGCCAATTCTCACTTAGAATCCTACAGGAAAGGATTCTGGGAAACATAGTTCTAAGTTTTACCCAGTTAACCTGGTACTGGTACAAATTACCATGATAGTATTTCTTTGTACGGCTTTACCGTCATTTAATCAGTCACCTATTGATGAGCACTTGGGTTGTTACTGAGCTTTTGCTATCACAAATGGTGTTGCAATGAATATCCCTGTCAATTCCCTCCCTCCACACATGCAGGAAGGCATCTGTAGAATACAACCCAGGTGAGGATTGGTCCAACTTGATCCAAATGTCCATACCTGGTCCACCAAAATTGGACCCAGCCTTGTGGGTGCTCACGGTAAGAGTCAGAGAGCAGGTACTGTGGCTTACTCTGTAGGTATTATGTAGGCACTATGTATATAGTACATAGTATATACTATGACTACTAGGTAATTTTGGCTCCCCCAAAATTACACCATTCAAGTAAAGGAAAACAGTTCCCAAAAGCAAAATAAACAGTTTTTATAGATTGGGGTTTTTCACCCTCAGTGCTGTTGACATTCAGAGCTGAATAATTCTTAGTTATCACAACAAAAATATCTTCTGAAAGGTAAACTCATACGTACACCACCACCCACCAATTGAGAACCACTGGAAAAACAACATATTTTAAAATTTAGAAGTAGAGCTAAGTCATTTTGCATAATAGAGAAAGAAAGGACTGGGGTTTGGGGGTGATAACATAGGTAAAAAGGGGACTGAGCATGGTGGCTCACTACCGTAATCCCAGCACTCTGGGAGGCCAAGGAGGGCGGATCACTTCAGGCCAAGAGTTCAAGGCCAGCCTGGCCAACATGGCAAAACCCCCTATACTAAAACTACAAAAATAAGCCAGGAGTAGTGGCAGGCACCTGTAATTCTAGCTACTTGGGAGGCTGAGGCAGTAGAATCGCTTGAACGCGGAGACGGAGTTTGCAGTGAGCTGAGATCGCACCACTGAACTCCAGCCTGGGCCAGAGAGGGAGACTGCCTCAAAAAAAGTGGAGGGGTGGGCGTTGAGAATATTAAACAAGGAAAAAAGTAATTGAGAGAAGGAGTCAGAGAGAAAGCAGCTCACAAGATAGGAAAGTAATATTGGATGTTGGAATGTGTACAAAGAGGAACTATTTTTAAATTTTTGACATTTTAATTTTCCCTCAGGGTCTAAGAACAATCATTTCAAACATTGTGTTAATTTTTTTCCTAATTTTAATTATCTTCCTTATCCTCAGATCTTCAGGAAAAGTTCTCTACATATAACCACCTTATCTATGTTACTGGTACATTGAGGAGGTGTCCAGAGACAAAGAGACAAGATGGCAAACGCATGGACAAGATGCTATGAGGAAGTGGGATTCAGAAGAATGTCCCAGAACACACCACCCCGGGGAATCCACAGAAATACTGGGGAAAAGACACAGTGGACTTCCCACTTTCCGTGGATGGGGTCTTGACCCATTTTAAGAGGCTATTAAAGGAAAAATTGACTGCAGGAGGCAGGTCAACTTGGAAACATGGGATATATTTTTTTTAATTTTAGTCATGGAGAGATGGAAGGATGCGTAGAGGCCTGGTATATAACTAAGAGCAGGGACTCTGGAGTCAGAGGGTCTCTGTTGGAATCCCAACTTTGCTGCTTATAGCTATGTACTTTTGTGCAAGTTTTTAAAGCCTCTGAGACTCCATTTCCTTCTCTGTAAATAGGGAAATAATAATACCTACCTCATAGGGTTGTCAAGAGGAGTAAATGAAGCACAATTGTAAAGTGGATGGACAAGAGCTTAGTGTACACAAATTGCTGTACAAGGGCTTGTTAAATCATATAAATAAATATGCATCAAAATGTTAACAGTGATTCTTTTGAGGAATATTGTTATGGGAGTTTTGAATTAAATTTAATATTCACCTCTGAATTGTTTAAATTCCCTACAAAGAGAATGTATTACTTATAAAATCAGGAAAAAATAATAAAAAGATTCCCATTTAGGAAAAAATGCAAACTATCCATGAGAATCTTCATGATAAGCATCAGAAGCAAATTCTTTTCTACAACAAATGATAACAATCTACTGATTATAAAGTTTTCTGTTAAAATATAACCCCTATGTTTTAAAGAAGTTCAAATCTGGACATGTGTCCAGCTCAAGATTCAACTTATCTATCATCAGAAGACAAGTAAGACTAATGAACACATTTGTTCAGGCTCTGGTTCAATGATAAGAGTCTATTACCTTCATAGGACTCATTAGTGTCTGCCTGTAAGAGAGAATATGCTTGAATCATACAAATCTTGCATTTCTTAAACAGGGACCAGGTTCATTCATTATGGGTGAATAATTAAAACTGCTGTAGCTGTGTCTTTAATAAGAGTATCATACATTTATAACTATTATAGATCTATAATAGAATTACCAATAAATAGGACTCCGCCCTCTTATTTACACTTGGAAACAATAGCAATGTGCATACTGCATGCAAAATGCTCACATTGGAGGAACTTTAAAAATCACAATGTAACTCAGCTACATCTCTTACATTTTTATACAGGTTAAACTTGGTTTAACATAAAATCTACAAATATGTGTTACACTTTCATGCTGTGTAAGAACCGTATTCAGAGATTCCCAGGATTTAAAGGCATGCATGCTATTGTTCTTGCCTCCTGGGTGGCTTGCAGTCTACTTGTGAGGACCACACATGTTCCTTGGCTGGTGGGGGCAGACAGGAGGGAGGAGTAGGAAGGGGACTTGTATTAGGAGACACTCAAATCTTCTTCTGCACCTACTGCAAATACCATCTGTCAGCCTATCCTTTCCCTCTTCTGTAACTCAGGCTAATCGATTACAAAAGCAGTAATAGACCCACCACATAGACAAGTGTGGGGCCCAGGAAACACTGGCAGTTTTGTTTTCCAAGAAGTAGACAGTGCAAGACCCCTGCAGCTTACATGATGGGACTATAGAACATCTAGCATAGAATTCCCAACCTGCTATAACCAATAGAGGGGCAAGGAGAATTAAAGCACGGATAGGGTGCTACTCCAAACTATTTTATGGACCAACACACTGGGAGTCCTTGCCCAGCCACAGGCCTCCATCTTTTAGCAAATGTATTCCTCCCTCATGTTGGAATTAATTTCCCCCTTCCCAACTCCAACCACGTGCTTACAGGAAAATGTGGCATGTTCTTATATGATCCTGACCTTCTAGTCACAGCTGGCATCCAAGGCTGAGCAGCCACCTGACCCAGCCCACCAGAGTTCTCTCTTAGCTTTTTTAAAAAAATGGATCTGGGAGAGTCGGTCTCTCTCTCTGACAGAAGAAGCTGTAAAAGGAGAACTCCCATGCAAGGTGTCAACAACCCCATTAACTGCCAAGTGGAGAAAGCTGGTCTGCAGTGGGAGCAAATAGAGCCAGCACCAAGAGAAGTAGAAACCAAAAAGAGAGACAAAGTCCTGACAAGCTGGTTCCTGGTTCGAGGGTTCCTGAGGCCCCGCTGCATTCCTTCCTGCTCGGCTGGTGACTTGGTCGTCCTCCTCTTCTTTCGGTCATGTCAACTACCCCAAGACCCTTCCATTCAATATCCCTTTTGCCTAAACGAGTTAAATATGGACTTCTGACACTTATCTAAAGTCTAGTAACTCAAATTAGTTTTTCTCAACCCAAATAAACTATGGAATAACCCTTAAATATGGTTTGGGTACAGACAGCGTATTTCTTTACAAAACAAATTCAGTGCTATGTTGATATTCTATTCGATTGATTGTTGTAATGGATTTCTCTAATTTGCAGAGATTTCATACCAAATTTGTGTGACAGATTTTTATTACTGAATTATTAGATTACCTTGAAGGACAGACCTTTGTATCTGTATTTTCTCTTCTTTCTTTTCAATGATATTGTCTTATATTTGGTGGCAAGCAAAAAACCTCAGGAACAACTTGGTAGACTTCATGTTCCAAGTATAAATCGTCCTGTGTATACATTACTCTTGGTCATATTTCATGAGGTTATAGTGTTTTAGAACTGGAAGGAATCTCATTATCTTTATAAACCTTTTGTTAGAAGCCAACTGGAGTCTGATAAAAATCTTGAAGAATCAAATAAGTATATATTCAATCAATACAACCTCTTTAGAACACTTCTAAATTACTACTGTCAGTCCAAAAAACAATAATACTATTTTCAATATTAATACTTACATTCAGTTTGGGAACCTTAATATCCCTTCTTTCTCAGTCCTTTAAGACAGAGACCAATCTGCCTTACTATAAAAGGAACAATAACAATATTAAAACAAATTGGTAGCATAAATAAAAACCATACAACCTCATTATCTTTGTGGAGTAAGTGATTACAGTGCTGCTGGTTACCTGCAGAGGCAAAATGCTACCAGTGGCAATTTTGGTGAATTAACTGGGGTTTATTGGCATACTGTCAAAAATTTAGAATGACTCATGGAATGAGTGTTAATGGAGTGAAACCTTCATTCCATCTACTTGGCAAATGGCAAGGCAGTCTAATTGTTTTTCCCTAAAGCAACACAACAATCAGATATTTAGACAGCTCATTACTTCCTTTCCTACTGGAAGAAACAGGAGTCATGAGACAAGAGAAGAGATCTAAAAAGCACCGAGATTTTTGAGTTTTATTAGATTTGCTGAACCTGCACTACATGTCTGAAATGCAGGACTGAACAAAAACGACTGCATCTCTAAGGTAAACACAGTATCCAAGGGAGAAACTTTATGTTAATAAACAAATGTTACTGAGTAACCACTGCGGACTAAGCTCTGTGCTAGATACTTCTCAATTGTATTACCTAAGAAGCAACTATGAAAAAAAAAGTATGAGACCATAATTAAAACTAGTTTGTAGAGTGCTCATATCATGGAGGTACCTAAGTCATACAACCCCTTACTATACAAAGGGTGGTCTGCCCATCGCCTGGGAGCCCGTTAGCAATGCTGAATCTCAAGCCCTACCCCGACCCATGAAATCAGAGCTCCATTTTAACGATCTCTCCATTTGCACATTCAAGTTTAAGCAGCACTGATTTAACCGTCTTGGCTTATAATTGAGAAAAATAAGGCTCAGGGTGGTTAAGTGATGTGTCTGACCAAACAGCTAGTTAGGAACCCAGCTGGGACTCCCAGGTCTCTCAGCTCCAGTGGAACTCAGGATACTGCAGGATTTCAGACAACAGGGACTTAAATGTGTGTCATTCCCTCAAATAACCACCAATTGTTCCCATCTTCTCTGTGCAAAGCACATACATACAGAGAGCCTGAGTGAGCCCAATCATCCTGCCTCCTCCCAACACCTCCTCCCACTGATACTCCTGCACAGTCCTCCCTGGAGGTACTTCCCCTTTGCCTGTCCTCATTCTAACCTTTTCCAAGGCCCTGTGAAAGAACCAGCTGGCCCATGAAGCCTTCCCTAATGACTCCAGTCCTCTTCAGTTTCTGCCTTTCTAATTCAGATTTGCTCCTACATTCTGCATAGGGCATTCTAAAAAGTGACTTATTACACCCTGACACATTTTCTAATATTATGTACTAGACATATTGGCATATGGTTATATAACAATAATACAGATGCAATCTTTTTCTCTATAGTGCTTTTCAATAATTGTATCTATGTGTCCTTTCCAAAATAGATTATTTGTATTTTATCATATTAGACCATCACTTAATACAATATCAGAAATAATATGAAACTCTTGTTGGTGGAAGGCATCCTCTCTAAAACATCCCCAAGACATAGACATTCAGTTTTTTACTTGCATACTTCCTGTGTTAGGAGGCTCACTACTTTTTAAAAAAACAGTACCTTTTTAATTCCTAACTTTAGTTATTAGAAAATTTTAAGCCAAATCTACTTCTCACTAACTTCTACCAGTGTCCTCACTTCTGCCCTTAGAGGTAGTTTTGAACTGGCTGAATCCATCTTCCACAGGAAAGCACTGCAAGTATTTGAACTAATTTAACAAAAATAATTTGGAAACACAGAAGGTCTAGCAATTAGAAGCAATGAAGACCTAAGCCTGTATCCTGCATTTCCTGTCTGTATGCTTCTTAATGAATTCATACTATCCATAAATTTGTGTTGAACACCCACTATGTTCTGGGCTCTATGGAGGACATGCCTTGTGGAGAGATTATAGGACAGAGGAGAGATGACAAGATCACACATACCCCTGAAGCTGCAGAATGGAAACAATTTCACAATGGAAGCTTGAGCCCATCTCATCTGACCTTGCGTTTCATCCAGGTCTTCCTAAGCTACCAAAGTATAAGCCCCTCTAGTCATCCCGCCCCTCCCACACACTCACTCCAGTTTGGTTCTATGTTCTTCCTTAGCAAATAATCTTCCCATAGCTGCTCTTCTAGAATTCCATCTCCCAAGTTAATAAACTCCGCTGAACTCTCAGTCTTTTCCCAGAACACTAACTCCATCTGCGTGGCAGGATTTCCACTGAGGATGCTGCCTTCCTCTCTACTAAAGTGAAGGCTGCTTATTTTCCCAATGATGACTCACAACAGAGCAAGAGAAGAAGGAGCTGCCATTCTTTAAGCCTCCCAATGGCCTTTTAGATTCCTTACTTATTCATTCATCCATTCAAACTAGGGTCCTTCACCCAGTATACAAACACATCTTCTAAGGCTAATGCATTCTAGTTACAGGAATAACTAGAGAATCTTGTGACAGTCCCTCTCAGCTCTAATGGCAATTTGTCCTCTCTGGACAACTGTAACACTGAGTCAGGAACGGCTGAGCTGACGACAGATTTTAGATTGTATTTCTGAATTCCATATTTCTTCCAAGAGGAGAAAAGTGAGATCTTTTCTGCTATTTCATCATCACATTACAATTTGGAGAGGAAAATTCTACCTTCATAAATGCTAGAGAATGAAAGATAAACAATGGAATGTGTAATGCTAAAGGCTTATAAAGTTTAAACCTACCATGATTTAAAATGAGGTATCTGAGAGGAAAGGGATGGTTGGTGCAGCCTCCAGTGTGGGGGATTTTAAGGTGCCATGAGAGATGACAGAGGACAGGGTCATGGTGGGTGCTTTGGTTCCAGAAGAGGCCCAGGAGGAGGGTTCAGGCTTTTTGTGCCACATATCCTATTTGATTTCTGTGTGAAATGGCCTTCCCCCGGGTTAAGCCAGCACCTGATGAAATGTCCTTCAGTGAGGCCTTGCTGAAGAGAAATCGATAGCTGGCTCCCAACTCTGCTGAACAGGACTCTGTCCTTTCTCTGGTGACAAAAATAAACAATGTGACTGATATTTGATTGTGGCTCTAATTTGAAGTACAAATTCAAGAAGTCTGACAGGTGGGATCATACAAAGACAGAACGATGGCTACAGGCCACAATGCAGCTGCTCTGGTGGTAATACTAAAGACTCTGCCAACACTGGAAGCTGTTACTGCCCTGGGGAATAAAGCTGTGGAAAGCCTCATAGCACAAGATCCTGCTGAAGTTTTGACTGTGCTGACCAACAAAACTGGCTTGAAATCAGTTCTTCTGATGCTCCAGTGAAGACTCTCACTACAACAGTGTCACTCCATCTTGGAAAACTGGACCCCAAAGTCTATTTGGATAGCAAAGTATTGCAGAATGCCTTGGCAGCCATCCCACCTGCCTGCTGGAGTGAGAGAAATGCCTCTCAGTCCATAAAGTTCTCATCAGACTACTCAAGGACTTGAGGATTCGTTTTCCTGACTTTGAGCCACTCACATTCTGGATCCTTGAGCTACTGTGTCATTCTGCTGTGATGAACAACCTCACTAGACAGCCTTTGGCCCCGTTGCATATGAGCATTGCTTGCAGATTCTGACTGAAATACTGTTCCCGACAGGGTCAGTGGGTATCGCTGACCCCTGTGAGAGTACACACAGTCATGACCATGCTACTGCAGGACATGGTCTGCCACACAGCTCCGACTCTGGTCCGAATCCTCTCACATGGTGGCTTTAGGAAGATCCTTGGCCAGGAGGGTGATGCCAGCCATCTTGCTTCTGAAATATCTACCTGGGATGGAGTGATAGTAACACCTTCAGAAAAGGCTTAAGAGAAGCTGCCCGAGAAACAGGAAGGAGAGAAGAAAAGGAGAAGACAGAAGAACCACCTCAAGGAGAGAAAGAGGAAAGCATGGAAACTCAGAAGTGGCCTGCCCTTCACTCCCTTTCCTACCCAAGGGGGAAGACTGGAGCCTAAGCTAGCTGCCAGTGGGCTTTACATCGCGGCAGGCATTTTCATGGGTCAGGAAGACAACAGGAAGGAAAATAAACCCTGTAGAAGGAAGTGTCAGTCCAGTGGGTTTTGATACTGACTTAGCAGCCAGAGTCTCCCATTTATGACCTATGCCATCCATCTGTAATGAAACGGGATACCAACATTTCTTCCTCATACTCTAGAATCCCCAGCTCCTGAAAACCCCTCTCTCAACTAATAACTTTGCTGTTGAAATGTTGTGAACTGTTAGTGTCTGGAAAACTTTTTCTAAGAAAAACAACATAAGTACTTCCTAGTAGGGCATATATAAATAATAAATATAAAAGGAGATAACCTGAGAGCAAATACTGCTTTGAAGATCTACAAATTTCTACTTTTTCCTTAGTGACATAACTCCTAATGAAGCTGTTGTTTCTAGATTTTCCCTTCATTAATTTGGATGATATGAGCCTAAAGACTAAGAGACTCGGTAAAGAAAGAGAGCAATGACTATGGATGACTTTTATTGTGAACTTTGCAAATTAACAAAGCCATCTGGCTACAGAGAACCCCACTGGCTGACACCCAGGCCATGTCAACTCCTGTCTTTAACTAAGCTTTCACAACTTAAGAGGTCTTACAGCCTAACCTCACTGCCTGTCCTGGACTTCAAAAAGTATAGCTATGTGATTTGTTTATTGCATTCTATTTCATATTCTATTTTTATCCCCCAAATAGAGCTGCCTGAGAACAGAAACTGTTCTTCCTACTTTGTCTACAAAAAAGGTATAAAATCAATACATGTTAAGCTGATACCTTTTGTACTTTCCTCATCAGAATACAGTGTTTTAAGAACAGACTGCAAATTTTATCAGTGGAGTGTTACATATCAAGGAGGCCATCTTTTCTTTCACCTAAGATAGGGCTATATTAAAACAAGCACTTGATAAATGCCTTTTAATGACAGTATACTAAAAAAAATCATTATAACATTTAATAGATGCCTGCCACATGTAGAAATATATACAGTAGTTTTAAAACAGCAGGTACAAAATAGAAAGGTTCCCATATCTTACCAAGATGACAGCTAGTTTTTAAATAGCTGCAGCACACTGATAGACATTATGTAAGTGAATCCGTACTTCCAAATAGGCATGTTTTACACTTCTGAATATGTGAATAGAGGAATTGTTCTAAAGTATTCACTACACATGCATGTGTGGGTGCACACACGCGCACGCACGCACACACACACACACACACACACACAATTTTCATCATTGGCAACTTTTTCCTGGATTCCTCAGACTTGAGTCAAGTGTGTTTACCCTCTCTGCCTTTCACCAGTGCCATCTCTTCATACACCCGTAACTATCTGGCACAGGGTGAAATCATGATTTAGCAAAAGGGCAAGTAGGAGGCAAAATGGAGTGCTATCTTCCGTAATTGCTATTTAAAGGAGACAATAAAAAGGATGAAACAAATTAAATTAGCAAAGAAGCAAGAGCATCCCAATGAACTGGCCAAGACAATCAACTTGGAAAATTAGCTATTAAACCTTCATGCATACTCATTTTCATAATTTTTTGTGTGTGCTTCTGAAATGCAACCCCCCATTGAAACGGCTGGGATGAAGGTGCTTCATTTCCCTGAGATAAGTCATTTGCAATCGGCCTTAATGAAATTAGAAGTGAGGTTTTTTAAACGCCCTGGTTCATCATTTCCCATTGCAGTACTGGAGTGTTTTGATTGGAGTTGGGGAAGTATGTAAAGGGGGTGAGAAGCTGGCTCAGACTAGTCACCTTTCTGAATTCTTCTACTTTATGTTATTCTCTTTTCCAAATGTATGTGCTAGAGTATGGATTTTGGTTTTCATTATCATTACCTTTATGTATCATCATCATCACCATATCATCATTATCACCATATCATCATCCTTATCATCATTTAAAAGATCTGATTTTTACTTATTTGCAGACTATCTTCCTTAAATATTTAAGGGTACGAATTTCTATGCATATTTTTTATCTTTTAATCTCATCTTATGCTCTCAATGTTAGTCCTTCTTATGTATAGGTCTTCATCCTTATGAAAGGCTAATCTTTATTACAGCAGTCATTGAAAAGACCACAAGCATTAATAAAATCTATAAAGAATAAATATCCACACTTACTTTTACCCAATAATTCTAATTTTTTAGTCTGTGAGCTGTTACTAAAGTACAAAATAAGTAGCCAAATGCATTTAGTTAAGACTCTTCTTTGGCACTTCCTTTCTACTCATTGTTTGCTAAATTGCTACCTGGGGCAATGCACTCTAACAGGAATTAGAGTGCATATTTAAACAGGACAAATTTTAATAGGAAGAGAAGCAATGAATTTGGATTATTCACAATCAAAAATTGTGAGAGCCAATGTCCTGCAGATTAGCTATTCACATAAGAATGTTTCCATTGAAGATCAAGAACATATCTTTATATAGCAGATTATTAGTGTGGTCTACTCCTCTTTTTCTTGATTTTGCTTTTTCTAATTAAATATTTTAATCTACTGCTGAAGAAAATAATTTCTATAAACCTTTTCTCCACATGTGAACAGTGAGTGGCATTTCTGAACTTAGGCAAGATTTAATAATCCCAGAACTCTCAGACCAGAAATTCATAGGCCCCTAGATGTCTTATGAGGCAGCTTAACAATATGATTTCACAGGCCTTGGGTGGCAGAAGGAGGTCCAAATGTGTGCTTGGTACCTAAAAGGCCAATATTCAAACTAACTAGTGCTCTGCATGTTCAGTCTTATTTATTCTTTATTTCTGAGAAAGAAATAAAAGACCAAATGAAAAGAGAAACTCTAAATCAGGGGTGTCCAATCTTTTGGCTTCCCTGCGCCACATTGGAAGAATTATCTTAGGCCATACATAAAATACACTAACACTAATAATAGATGATGAGCTAAAAAATAAAAATAAAAATCACAAAAAATTTCATGATGTTATAAGAAAGTTTACTAATTTGTGTTGGGCCATATTCAAAGCCATGTTGGGCTGCATGTGGCCCGTGGGCTGCAAGTTGGACATGACTGCTCTAAATCAAAGTAAGTAGACGGTACTTCAGGCCAAGTATTTGATATTCGTGTTAACTTTAGCTAAATGGAAAATGCCTGATGGCAGACAATTAGATTAAAATACATTTTCACTAGAAAGACAAAGAGGTCTTACTTTTTGAGGAATCAATAAATAGCCCTTGGTAAATATACATCCTCATAACTGTGCATTAATATTAACTTTGTATATTTTAAATTTATCAGAATAGGATGATTTGTGTCCCTGGTTTATAATTGTGTTAAAACATTTAAAATGAAAAACACATGTATTAAACTGTCACACCACCTGATGCATTTTTTCCTTTGTTAGGAATCAACACGTTAGATTTTCAAGTTGTTTTCTTGCCTGTTAAATTTCATTCCTGAAATATTTTTGAGTGCCTACTACTTCCCAGGTTACTGTATTTACTCTGGGAATTCAGTATAAGGGATGAATTAGACATAGCCCCTGCCCCTACTAAGGAGACCACAGATACAGAGTTTGATGACAAACAACGAAATGTTACTATGCAACTTGGAAAATGAAATGTTTATGTTGTAAAAGATAAAGTAGACTATTTGGGTTTTATTGTTTTTCTGTTTTTTTTGTTTTTGTTTTTGAGATGGAGTCTCACTCCATCGCCCAGGCTGGAATGCAGGGGCACGATCTCAGCTCACTGCAACTTCCACCTCCTGGGTTCAAGTACTTCTCCTGCTTCAGCCTCCCATGTAGCTGAGATTACAGGCATATACCACCATACCCGGCTAATTTTTGTATTTTTAATAGCAATGAGGTTTTGCCATGTTGGCCAGCTTGGTTTGAACTCCTGACCTCAAGTGATTCACCTGCTTCAGTCTCCCAAAGTGCTAGGGTTACAGCCATGAGCTACCATGCCCAACCAATAAAGTAGAATATTTGCACTTAGAAACAATCCATTTTGTTCTTTTGGGTTTTATTTGTTTATTTATTTAGAGACAGGGTCTTACATTGTTGCCCAGGCTGGAGTGCTATGGCCAATCAGAGCTCACTGCAGCCTGGAGCTCCTGGGATCCAGGGACCCTTCCACCTCAGCCTCCCAAAGCACTGAGGTTACAGGCATGAACCACTGTCCCTGGCCAAATTCTTTATTCTTTTTTTTTTTTTTTCGTTCGAGAAGGGATCTCACTAAGGCACACAGACTCGAGTACAGTGGCATAATCATGGCTCACTGCAGCCTCAACTTCCCAGGCTCAGTTAGTCCTCCCACCTTAGCCTCCCTAGTAGCTGGGACTACAGGCACACACCACCATGCCTGGCTAATATTTATATTTTTTGTAGAGTCGGGTTTTGCTCCTGTCTCAGTCTCCCAAAATGCTGGGATTATAGGCATGAGCCACCACGCCTGGCCCTAATTCTTTATTGTTGTTAAATCTTATGGATGCAAAGAGTCAAAGGAAAAATGGTAAACATACATAGAATCCCAACTCTGTTCTAGGGATTTTATATTTTAAAATAATGCACGCTTGTCTCAAAGAATCATAAACCATAAGAGTTGAAAGAAAACATATTTTAAAAGTTAAGATTTTGGCCAGGTGCTGTGGCTCAAACCTGTCATCCTAACATTTTAGGAGGCTGAGGCTGGCAGATTGCTTGAGGCCAGAGTTCAAGACCAGCCTAGGCAACATGGTGAAACCCCATTTCTACAAAAAAAAAAAAATATATATATATATATATATACACACACACATATATACAAAAATTAGCCAGTATGGTGGTGAGCGCCTGTTGTCCCAGCTACTCAGAAGGCTGAGGCACGAGAATTGCTTGAACCCAGGAGGTCAAGGCTGCAGTGAGCTATGATCACACCTCTGCACTCCAGCCTGGACAACAGAGCAACACTCTGTCTCTAAAAACAAAAAGTAAGATTTAAATTAAAACTAAACTGATAGAGGAAGAGGTTAAACTTAAGTTTTGAGGAACATTAATCTAGGTCACACGGTAAATAAGTGGACTTTTATGGTCTATTTGGGGTACCTGTGGTAGATTAAGGATGACTGCGAATTCTTTGTCACTCTTGCCACCGAGAAGGAGACCACCTCTCCTTGAATCTAAATGGCCTCTATCACAATTTTGACAAACAGAAATAACGCTGTACTAGTTTTTCAGGCCCAGACCATAAGAAACTGGCAGCTTCCACTTCATATCTCTTGGAACACTCACCCTTGGAATCCAGCCCCCATCCTGTGAGGAAGCCTAAGCAGCCCCACAGAAAGGCCCTTCTAGAGAAGAACCAAGGACCCTGGCCAACAGCCCCCATCCAGCTCCCAGCTGACAGCCAACACCAAGTTGCCAGCCATGTGAGCGACATTGGAAGTGAATCCCCCAGCCTCAGTCTAGCTACCTCAGTTGACAACAGGTAGGACAAATGTAAACTGCCCAGATGTGCCCTTTTTAAATTTCTGACCCATAAAGTTGTAAGTAAAATAAAATGTTCAGGGGGAAGAGGGTAGATTGTTATACAGTAACAGATCATCAAAACAGAACCTAATTATGATTCATACCATCAACTGTATGTGCAAAGTGGGTAAGAAAACAGGTTCTAGAGTCAGACTGTTTGGCATCCAGCTGTGTAACCTTGAACAATTTAATATCTCCATGCCTCAGATTCTTCTGCAAAATTAGGTTAACTATAATCTAAGTCATAGGATTTTTGAAAGAATTAAATGAGACAATTCACATAAGCACTTAGAAAGGGCCTAGTCCATAGCTAACATTATTGAGAATTCACTATTATCATCGTAGGAAAATGTGCTGAAAAGTTAGAAACTACCAATTTTAAATGGACTTTGAAAACACATGTGTTCACAGCTTGAGACCTGTCTGTCTATCTACCGGATTCTTCAGCTTTACTCTCCTCAGCTTCCCATATAAAATAATGAGCATATCAGTGACTGTCTCCCTCAGGGTTAATTTGGTGTTATCCCAACCTCTTATATTTCACGTACTGTGAAAAATATTGTTTCAAGAAATATTGTCCACTCACCAAAATCGTGTATCTCAATTGTATTAAGCATATAATGACTTGCCATGTTAGCAAGATAAATCCAGGGTTAATTTAATGTGAGTATTTGAGATTTATTTTATTTTTTCTGGTTCTGAGAACTTAAACATTTCTTCCACTTGATTTTTTTTCTCCCTTGTTTTCAGTTAGAAGCAGCATTCCACCAAGTAGATCCACAAGATGAATTTGCAAATAGCAGTTTCCAAACTTTTGAATTGTTCAACCTGAGTGACAGTTCCATCCCCATGAATACTTCACATGTTGTTTACCCTGCTCTTAAATGTTACCTGATTCTGCTATTACAAATCAAAGAACTGGTGATTTGTCTTGGGGTCTTAAATTAATTTTGAGCAGCTCTGCGAGCTGTGTCCCATGAGAGAGTTTGTGGGGAGGAAAATCAAAGAAAAGCAAAAAAAAAAAAAAACAAAACAAAAGAACACCCACAGGTTTGCAAACTGAGGTCTGAATAATACACCAGTCCCATTAAATTATGTTGTTAATCCCAAGACAATTAGTCCTCCTGTAAGAAGTGTATGTAGGAACACATTCTAAGTACATAGATTGTTGTCTGAAACTCAGAATAGTATCGCATATCAACCCAAAATGATCTCTCCACAGATCATAAATGACATTACTTGAAATATCTTAATTTATGCATCAGGTTCTTCGACATGGGAAAATTCCCTGAATATTTGTACAAAATAAAAGCGAAGAACACTATAAATTGAAATGCAATAAAAGGAGTTTATTTCCAAGCCACAGCTTAGAATCATCTCCGTTTTGAATGTTGCTGGCAAAGAATGTATTCTTGATTAGGCTTTGTTGATAGGCAAAATGTGGAGCACATTTCCAGTTCTATTAAGTCTCTGAGGCTCTAGAAATTCAATTCTGAGCTACATAAAATAGATCAGCACAATTTCTCCTCTCCTCTCCCACCAAGAGAAAAAGAAGCACCCAACCAAAATAGAACTGACAATATACAAGAGAATTCACAATTTCTAGGATGATCTCTGGACATATATACAAAGATGAAATGCCACGGAGGGGAGCAAAGTTAGAAGGTCTTAAGAAACGGCTGGCCAATGCCAATGATATAGAAGAAAAAGATGGAAGGAATGGGGAAGGACAGAGAAACAAGCATAATTGGGAGGGAAGCAGGGAGAAATTCATGATGATATTACATCCTGTGTTAACAGAATTGCTTCTAGAGGCAACTGTGCCAGAAGTTGCTGCCCCCAGAATTTGCAGATATCTTACAGAAGTGAGAATGAGAACCCCAGGGGCCAGTTCCCCATTTTGCCACTGGCCAGCTGTATGATCTTAGAAATATTAAATATTCTGCATTTGTTTTCCCAGATATGTAAAAAGAGCAATTACCACATGTTCCCTACTCGTCCTATAGAAATCTCTGAACTAGAATTCTTTGAAAGTCTATGCAACTTCTAACTTATATGATACAATTTCACAGTTAAAATTTTTGTCATCCCCATTCTAAGAACCTATCCAAGGTGTAAACCTCATAAGCACTAAGGCCACACCTCAGCATCTTGGTTCTGCTTCTTACCTTGCAGGGAGGCTCAAAACCACCACAGAACCACAGAGAATGTCATTAGTTTTCTTACTTTTATGGTTATTATTGACCCTTAACTACAGGTCTCCTTCCTGGTGGGCTCCCTCCTCCATGGCTCCCCACGTCATGGGGCTGCATTTTTGTTGTCAGATTACCTCTAAACACATGGTCCCCCAGCAAACATTAAGTCCAATAAAAACATTACCAAAAGGTATTAAAAGTTGAGCCTGCATTTTTACATTTCCTCTGGAGTCTTATTCTTGATAATTTACATAACTGCTTCAGAATATTGAACATGCATTTTTAAATGTCACTGCTTGCAGGGATTATTTGTATATTGCCTTAATTAACTTCAACTTCAAAATCTGGTTGATCAGAATCGGGTTTTTTTGTGCATTGTATCTCCTGGTCTCTCTAGCACTGGTTTAATTAGGTTCCCAGCTTGCTTTCACCTAGATCAAAAGCGTGAAGAGGGGACTTGAGGAGGATTATCATAATAAATAAAATACACTTGCTTGTTCTTTCTTTCCTCATTCTGTGTGCATTTTTGCTTTTTTTTTTTTTTTTTGGTTCATACTGTAGAAATAATGAATGCACAACATGCCTATTCTACATATGATTGTGTATCTAGCACTCTGCAGACATTTAACTTTTTTTTTTTTTGAGATGGAGTCTCACTCTGCTGCCCAGGCTGGGGTACAGTTGGTTGTGCAATCTCAGCTCACTACAACCTCCATCTCCCAGGTTCAAGCCATTCTTCTGCCTCAGCCTCCTGAGTAGCTGGGACTACAGGCATGCACCACCACACCCAGGTAATTTTATTTTTTGTTTTGTATGTTTAGTAGAGATGGGGTTTCACCATGTTAGCCCTGACCTCAGGTGATCTATCTGCCTCTGCCTCCCAAAGTGGTGGGATTACAGGCGTGAGCCACTGTACCTGGCCTGATACTTAACTATTAAACCAAGAACTGTGTATTCAAAAAACTAAACCTACTTTCATGCTCAACATTATGTCTCAAGGGAATGCAGAACAAATAACTCATACTATGTTTTTAGTGTTTTAGGTCTACACTCTTTCAGAAACGCTGGTATCAAGGAAGAAATGTCATCCAAACTATTTATTCAAAGTCATATTAGTTTTCAAATTGACAGAGAAATCACAAGATGGAATCATCTATCATCAGAATAGGCAAAGAGAAATGGGAAAGATCTCTGATTCATAGAAAAATGAAATCCAGATAAAATATTAGCTAGAGGAAATCTGTGTATATCATTCAATCTTTTGATGCTCATTTGGCCATTTTTCAAAAAATACAGAAGTATACAGTATAAAAAGTAAAAGGTTACCTATTCTCTCACAATCCTTCAACTAACTCCTCCTCCTCTTTCTTGGACAGCCATTGCTCAGAATTTTACTGCGTAAATGTTTTCAAAACATTCTAGTACCAGATATACAACTGATATGTGTGTGTATATATATATATAATGTTTATAAATATAATCATGCAAATAATATCTATATGGATGTACACGGTTATACATCCATTTAACGATTTCCTTTTGATGAATATTTAGGTTGTTGAATATCCTAGTAGATACATCTTTGGGCACAAGTTTCAATATTTTTGGAGTACGTATTCCTAGGCATGGGAGAGTGAGGCTCCTGTTGGGAGATTCCAGCTGGAAAGAGGAGAGAAAATATTGAGGAATCAAGCAAGTGGTGGTAAGATGAGAGAAAGCAAGTTCTACTATGAGTACAAGAATGAGAAGAGGCTGGGCGCAGTGACTCACACCTGCAATCCCAGCACTTTGGGAGGCCGAGGCGAGTGGATCACCTGAGGTCAGGAGCTCGAGACAAGCCTGACCAAGATGGAGAAACCCTGTCTCTACTAAAAATACAAAATTAGTCAGGTGTGGTGGTGCATCCCAGCTACTCAGGAGGCTGAGGCAGGAGAATCACTTGAACCCGGGAGGTGGAGATTGCAGTGAGCCAAGATTGCGCCATTGCACTCCAGCCTGGGCAACAAGAGCAAAACTCCGTCACAAAAAACAAAACAAAAAAAAGAATGAGAAGAACCCTAAAGTTTCCAAGTGTTGGAAACAGGAGCAAACATCAGACTTTTTAGCAAGATGTGCTAGTGTCTAAGGATGCAAGCCCTCTTTAATGTTTGACATTGAACAAATGAAGTGCAACAATCTGTCTAATCCATCAACAAATCTTCATTGACCATCTCAGACGTAGAGGCTTTAATCTGAGCTAGTGGTTTGCCTTGTCTTGGACTCAAATACTTGGTCTTATACATCTTTTTGTAAAACTCATTTTGGAATATCATGGAAGTGTAGAAGTAAGGTTTTACTGTTTTGTTTTGTTTTGTTTTTGAGACAGGGTCTTGCTCTGTCACCCAGGCTGGGATGCAATGGCACAATCACATCTCACTGCAGCCTTGATCTCCAGGAGTTCAACACCATCCTGAGCAACACAGAAAAACCCCATCTTTACAAAAGAATTTTTTTTTTTTTGAAATGGAGTCTCATTCTTTCGCACAAGCTGGAGTGCAGTGGAATAATCTCAGCTCACTGCAACCTCCGCCTCCCAGGTTCAAGTGATTCTCCTGCCTCAGCCTCCTGAGTAGCTGAGATTACAGGCGCGCACCACCACGCCTGGATAATTTCTGTATTTTCAGTAGAGATGGGGTTTCACCGCGTTGGTCAGGCTGGTCTTGAACTCCTGACCTCATGATCCACCCACCTTGGACTCCCAAAGTGCTGGGATTACAGGCGTGAGCCACTGCACCCGGCCAAAACTTTTTTCAAAATTAGCTGGGTGTGGTAGGGCATGCTTGCAGTTGCAGCTACTCAGGAGGCTGAGGTAGGAGGATCACTTAAGCCTGGGAGGTTGAGGCTGCAGTGAGCTGTCATCATGCCACTGCACTCCAGCTTGGGTGACACAGTGAGACCTTCTAAAAAAAAAAAAAGAAAGAAAGAAAAGGAATGTCTGGGCCAGAAATAGGTAGAAGTAGGAATATAACTATGAGCAAATCAATGGTACGACATCCCTAAAGAAAGAAACTGTTGGTCAGAAGGAAGAATGGGTACGCTGGAACACAGAAAAATGAATGCTTATCTACACATTTGACCAAGGAAAAGGATGGCCCACTCGGGGACCAGTCGTAAGAGAAAAATTTCTTTATTATGGTTGCACGTTCATCAGACTCCCTGGCACTCTTATACAGAATTATGAACCCTCCTTGACCGAATTCCAAGCTTCTGACTTTAAACCTTTCAAGGTACTTCTACACAAAGAGTGTTCCCCATCTCTTATATTTCTTAGTGCAGATTATTAAATATTTTATCTATACAGCCATCAACAGTTTGGTTAATATGACTTTTTCCTCGAGAAACTGAACCACTATTAGTATACTGACATAATCCCGGGAATAAATCAAACGCTTATACTTATGCATATGTGCACAGTATTTAATTTTTTGTAGGAAACTGATTTAAATATTTTGAAAGGTCTACCATGATAGACTTCAGCAATTTTATAAAGAACCCAGTTAGGCCCCTGTAAAGCGAGGGTCTAAAAGAAATTTCACTTACGTTACCTACACTTTCACTTAATTATTTGTTTGGTTGAAGTTTTAGACTTCTATGACCCTTAATGGAAACAAAAACAGAATAATCATCCTTGCTTCAAAGTGCGGAGCCACTTCAGGATAGAGACAGCATAATGTAACAAAGAAGCAAGCAGTGTGAAAAGAAAACTGCAAAAAGGAGAACTTTCAGAGCCTTCTGAAGCAGGTCTCCTTAGAATGGCTTGAAGAGAATATTAGATGTAACCACATAAACAAACAAAAAAAAAAGCTGGGTGTGCAGTGGCTCATGCCTATAATTCCAGCACTTTGGAGGCCAAGGCAGGTGAACTGCTTGAGTCCAGGAGTTTGAGACCAGACTGGGCAACATGGCAAAACCCCGTCTCTACAAAAATTACAAAAATTAACTGAGCCTCATGGTGCACACCTGTAGTCCCAGCTACTAGGGATGCTGAGGTGGATCACTTGAGCCCAGGAGGTCAAGGTTGCAGCAAAATGTGATTGTGCCACTGCACCCCAACCTGGGTGACAGAGCAAGACCCTGTCTCAAAAAAACAAAAAACAAAAACAAAAAAACCCTCACTTCTACACTTCCATTCTTACAAGTAACTAAGAGCTGGCTATAGTCAGAATGGCAAAAATATTCCAAAATGAGTTTTACAAAAAGATATATAAGGCCAAGTATTTGAGTCCAAGACACAGCAAACCACTAGTGTATACCTGTATACTGATATATGCTGCCAATGGTGTGTGGTAGGACTGCATATTTTAAAAACTGGAAGAGACCAGTTACGTGATATAAGAAATAACAATGTTCAGCAAATCAAATGTGCTATCTGTACAGGAAGATTAACAGGGTTTTTAAAAGTGCTTTTAGCCTAAATAATTTTTGGAAAACTCTAGAGGAGAGTGGTGGAGGTTAGTGCTGCTGAGAGAGAGAGAGAGAGAAAGAGAGAGAAAAGGACACTTAAGGTTTAAACTTATTTAAAAGTTAAAAATATTTTAAAATATCAAGAAAAGAGAACAAGAACCTCAGAAATGTAAAATGGTAAGACTAGGACTCTCCTAATATATTAAAAAGTGACAGGTATTTTAATGTAAAGGCATAAAAAATTAAAGGTAAAACTAGGAATAGATATAGGCTGGGTGCAGTTGCTCATACCTGTAATCCCAGCACTTTGGGAGGCCAAGACAGGTGGACTGCTTGAGGTCAGGAATTGAAGACCAGCCTGGTCAACATGGTGAAACCCTGTCTCCACTAAAAATACAAAAATTAGCCAGGCATGGTGGTGCACACCTGCAATCCCAGCTACTCGGGAGGTTGAGGCCGGAGAATCACTTGAACCTGGGAGCCGGAGGTTGCAGTGAGCCCAGATGGCGCCACTGCACTCAGCCTGGGAGACAGAGTGAGACTCAATCTCAAAAACAAACAAAAAGAATATTAAAAGATAAAATCATTATGCCTTAAAAATAAAAAATAAAACAATCAAATTAAAATGGGTCAAATATATTCAAACAACAAAAATTCCAAAGCAGGTTTTTAAAGCATTTTGGGACCAATTTTTTTTTTTTGTTTTGGAGACAGTCTCGCTCTGTCACCCAGGCTGGAGGGCAGTGGCGTGATCTTGGCTCACTGCAACCCCCACCTCCTGGGTTGAAATGATTCTCTTGCCTCAGATTCCTGAGTTGCTGGGATTACAGACATGCGCTACCACGCCAGGCTAATTTTTGTATTTTTAGTAGAGACGGGGTTTCACCATGTTGGCCAGGATGATCTCAAACTCCTGACCTCAGGTGATCTGTTTGGGGCCATACTTTTTTAACTTTTTATTACACAGCATTCACATACATAAAAGGAAAGAAAACAGCAAGGTGCACTTATGCACTTCACCTGCTCAACAACCATCAACCTGTAACCAACCTTATTTCACCTGTACTTCCTACTTCCTTTCTCCTCCTCACTCTTCTACCTTCTTTCCCCAGCTTCCCCTAACCCAGATTCTTTTTTGAAGTGCTCTGTTAAACACCGCTTCTTTCTGGGTGGTGTGCTCACTTAATGACACTTAAATGCCCAATTCCTCAAGCTTTCACTGTTCGATTATCAAAACATTCTCATTCTGGTTCTTAACACTCTTGTTCATCATAAAACTCCATTCCCATTTTCATTTTAAGACTTCCCTCCTACCCCACACCATTTTCGCTTGCTCTCTGTCCCTTCTTCCCTAGTGCAGACTAGTCTTGCCTCCCAAGACCTGGTGTGGGAGGAATCGTGGCCCACTCTCTCATAGCCATTTCTTCCAGATGCTTACCCAGCTGTGTTGGCAACACTTGAACAAAAACAGATTCCCATTCCCCAACTTAGTGAGGCAGGGAACCATTCCAGAATTGCCACTTCTCTTGAGGTGGAGGACAAGTGGATGACCCACGGCCTTCACCACTTGAGACAGGGGAAAAGCGGAGAAATAGTTGTCACTCCTCGAACTGTGCGTTCTCTGAAAAGGCATTCCCTCCTTGCCCCCAGTCCTCCCGGCAAGAGGTTGGCTGTGATGTTTCTGTTCGATGGCCACTATTGTCACTTAGAAGCGAATGATTCTACACCTTTTCCACTCAACTGTTACAGGACTGACTGCATAATTTGTAAGGCCCAGAGAAAAATAAAAATGCAAGGCCCCTCATTCAAAAATGATTTAGAATTTCAAGGTGGAGGACATCAGCAAGATGGTGGAATAGAAAGTTCCTGGCTCTAATCCACCTCACAAAAATACTGACTGGCAACTTCACAGACATGAATGCCTTTGTGAAAATCCCTGAATCCAGGGATGAAGTGGCTGAAGCATCTACTGTGGAGCTCAAAAATGCAGAAAAACTGCCTTAGAAGGAAAAGGTCAACTTCACTTTGACTATGTCACCCCTCCCTGAGGCCACACAGCACCACACCAAGTAGAGTTACAGTTTCTCCAGTGGGGAAAAGAAAGCCTGAGGCAGACATCCAGCTTTCCCAGTATTCTGGGCCCAGGGAGTCTGGGAGACCCGCTGCCATCTCACCTCACGGGGAATGCTAAGGGAATTGGCAGGGCTGGACCACCTAAAGTTAGGTAGAAATAAAGAGCGAGAGTGGGACTCACAGCAACCAGTGTCAGGATCTTGACGGTGTCACCAAGTCCCTGCCATTAGCATTGCCCAACCGGAGAGCCCAGTCTACCTACACCCAACTGCAAAGCACAGCCTGCAGCCCTGCCTGACCAGGGAGTCCAGCCTACAGACCACCTAACTGCAAGGCCCAGACTGCAGTCATGTCAATCTAGGAGCACAGTAGCCACCCTGACTGAGTACAGAGCACAGCCAGCAGCCCCCTACAACAAGAGAGCCCAGTCGACAACCATACCCTACCTTGGGCATGGGCAGCAGCCACACCCAACAGAGACCCAAGGATCAAGCCCCACTGGCCCACAGACACTATCAGCTGGCTGTTCCACAACCCCAGGCTGGGCTAACTGGTGAAGGTATTTCCCTGCCAAAGCAAACCTCTAAAGGCTGAAAGAGGGGACTGCTTCCTCAAATGCACAGACACCAATGCAAGGATAAAAAGATCATGAAGAATCAGGGGAGTGTGACACCACCAAAGGAAGCTAACAAAGTTCCAAGAGTCACTCCTAAAGAAACAGATATCTATACACTGACTAGCAAAGAATTCAGAATAATCCTTTTAAAAGTTAAATGAACTACCAGAAAACACAGATGCCAAAACTAAATTAGGAAAACAATATATGAATAAAATAAGAAGCTAACAAATAAATTAAATATCTAAAGACTTTCCCAGACAAATGAAAGCTGAGGGAGTTCATCACCACTAGACCTGCTTTATGATAAATGCTAAAGGGAATTCTCCAATCTGAAATGAAAGAACACTAATTACTAACATAAAAATGTATGAAAATATAAAACTCACTGGTCAAAATAAGTACATAATAAAATTCAAAATACCCTAATTCTGTAATGGTGGTGTGTAAATTACTTATTCCTAGTACAGTCATACCTCAGAGATATTGCAGGTTTAGTTCCACACCACCACAATAAAGCATGTCACATGAATCTTTTGGTTTCCCAGTACATATAAAAGTATTATTTATATTAGGTTGCAATGTTTATTAAGTGTGCAATAGCACTATGTCTAAAAAAAAGTACAGACCTTAAAAATACTTCATTGTTAAAAAAAAATGCTAATAATCACCTGAGCCTTAAGCAAGTTGCTGGTGGAGGGAGGGTCTTGCCTCAATGCTGACAGCCGCTGACTGATCTGGGAAGTAGTTAACTGAAAGTTGGGGTGGTTCTGGCAATTTCTTAAAATAAGACAATAAAATTTGCCACATTGACTGACTCGTCACAAAAGACTTCTCTGTAGCATGTGATGCTGTTTGATGCATTTTACCCACGGTAGAACTTCCTTCAAAATTGGAGTCAATTCTCTCAAACCTTGCCACTGCATTATCAACTAAGTGTATGTATAATTCTAAATTATTTGTTGTCATTTCAACAATGTTCACAGCATCTTCATCAGGAGTACTTTTCATTTCAAGAAACTACTTTCTTTGCTCATCTGTAAGAAACAACTCCTCATCTGTTCCAGTTTTATCATGAGGTTGTAATAATTCAGTCAGATCTGTAGGCTCCACTTCTCATTTGAGTTTTATTATTTCTACCATATCTACAGTGACTTCTTCCACTGAAGTCTTGAACCCCTAAAAGTCATCCATGAGAGTTTGAATCAATTTCTTCCAAACTCCTGTTAAAGTTGATATTTTGGCCTCCTCCCATGAATCACAAATGTTAATGGCATCTGGAGGGATGAACGCTTTCCAGAAGGCTTTTAATTTACTTTGCCCAGATCCATCAAGGGAATCACTATCTATGGCAGCCTTACGAAATATATTTCTTAAATAATATGATTTGAAAGTTGAAATTACTCCTGGATCCATGGGCTGCAGAATGGATATCGTGTTAACAGGCATGAAAATAACATTGATTTCCTGTACATTTCCATTAGAGCTCTTCGGTGACCAGGTGCATTATAAATGAGCAGTATTACTTTGAATCAAATCATTTTGCTGAACAGAAGGTCGCAACAGTGGGCTTAAAATATTCAGTGAACCATGTCTTAACAGACATACTGTCATCTAGGCCTTATTGTTCCATTTAGAGAACATGGGCAGAGTGGATTTAGCATAATTTTTAAGGGCCCTAGGATTTTCAGGATGGTAAATGAGCATTAGCTTCAACTTAAAATCACCATTTGTATTAGCAGATGAGAGTCAGCCTGTCCCTTAAGCTTTGAAGCCAGCATTGACTTCTCCTCTCCAGCTATGAAAGTTTTAGATGCCAACTTCTCCCAATATAAAACTGTTTCATTTACATGGAGAATCTGTTGTTTAGTGTAGCTACCTTCATCAATAATCTTAGCTAGATCTTCTGGACAACTTGCTGCACCTTCTCCATCAGCACTTGCTGCTTCACCTTATACTTTTATGTTATGGAAATGGCTTTTTCCTTAAACCTCATGAACCAACCTCTGACAGCTTCCAATTTTTCTTCTGTAGCTTCCTCACTTCTGTCAGCCTTCATAGAATTGAAGACAGTTAAGGCCTTGCTCTCCATTAGGATTTAGCTTAAAGGAATGTTGTGGGTGATTTGATCTTCCATTGAAACTACTAAAGCTTTATCCGTATCAGCAATAGGCTGTTTCACCTTCTTATCATTTGTGTACTCACTGGAGCAGCACTTTTATTTTCCTTCAAGAACACTTTCTTTGCATTCACAACTTGGCCATTTGGTACAAGAGGCCCAGCTTTCAGCCTGTCTCAGCTTTCAACATGCCTTCCTCACTAAGCTTCACCATTTCTAGCTTTTGACTTAAAGTGAAAGACTTGTGACTCTTCCTTTCACTTGAGCACTTAGAGGCCATTGTAGGGTTATTAATTGGCTTAATATCAATATTATTGTGTCTCAGGGAATAGGGAGGCCCGAGGAGAGGGAGAGAGAAAAGGAAATGGCCAGTGAGTGAAGCTGTCGGGACACATACAACATTTATTACATTCACCATCTTACATGGTGCAGTTTGTGGTACCACAAAATAATTATAACAGTGATATCAAAGGTCACTGATCATAGACCACCATCATAGACATAATAATGAAAATTTTGAGATATTACAAGAATTAACAAAATGTGACACAGAGACACAAAGTGAGCACATGCTGTTGGAAAAACGGCACCAACACACTTGCTTGACAAAGGGCTACCACAAACCTCCCATTTGCAAAACACACAATATCTGTGAAGGACAATAAAATGAGATATGTCTATATAAAGGTTAAATTACAAAACGGTTAAAAAAATCTATAGCTACAATAATTTGTTAAGGGACATACAATAAAGAAAGATGCAAATTGTGATCTCAAAAACTTTATGTTGAGGGAAGAAGTAAAAGTACAGAGTTTTTGTATGTGATCAACGTTATCAGCTTAACATAGACTGTTATAACTACAAGGTATTTTATGTAAGCCTCATGATAAACGTGAGCAAAAATCTGTAATAGATATACAAAAGATAAAGAGAACGGAATCAAAGCATATCTCTACACAAAATCATATCACAAAGGAAGACAGCAAGAAAGAGAGAAACAATAGAAGCACAAACAGCCAGAAAACAATTAACAAAATGGCAGTAGTTAGTCCTCACTGGTCAGTAGTTACCTTGAATGTAAATGAATTAACTTCTTCAATCAAAAGACATCGAAGAGCTGAATGGATTTTTTAAAATAAGACAAACTATATTCTGCCTACAAGCAAGAGACTCATTTCAGCTTTAAGCATACACTTACACTGAAACTGAAGGAATGGGAAAAGATATTTTATGCAAATAAAACCAAAAGAAAGCCAGAATAGCTAGCTATATTTACACCAGATAAAATAGACGTTCAGTCAAAAACTGGCACAAGAGACAAAGAAGACCATCATATAATAATGAAGGGACCAATTCACCAGAGGATATAACAATTATATATGTACACACACACACACACACGTGCGCACGGACTGGGCGCGGTGGCTGACACCTGTAATCCCAGCACTTTAGGAGGCCAAGGTGGGTGGATCATGAAGTCAGGAGTTCAAGACCAGTCTGGCCAAGATGGTGAAACCCCATCTCTACTAAAACTACAAAATTAGCTGGGTGTGGTGGCAGGTGCCTGTAATCCCAGCTACTCGGGAGACTGAGGCAGGAGAATTGCTTGAACCCGGGTGGCAGAGGTTGCACTAGCTGAGACTGTACCACTGCACTCCAGCCTGGGCAACAGACTGAGACTCTGTCTCAAAAAAAAAGAAAAGGAAAAAATATATATATACACTCAACATTGGAACATATAAATGTACAAAGCAAATATTAATAGATCTAGAGGGAGAGAGAGAAACAATACAATAATAGTAGGGATTTCAACACCCTACTCCAGCAGTGGACAGATCATCCAGACAGATAATAAGGAAACATTGAACTTGGACTACACCTTAGACCAAACGGACCTAACAGACATATACAGAACATTCCATCCTATAACAGCAAAATACACACTCCACAAGCACGCATGGGATATTCTTCAGGACAGACAATATGTTAGGCCAAATAACAAGCTTAACAAATTCAAGAATATTAAAATCATTCTGGGTATCTTTTCTGAACAAAACGTTTACTAGAAATCAGTAACAAGAGGAAAATTCACAAATGCATAAAAATAAAACTACACATTCCTGAACAACCCATGGGTCAAAGAAGAAATCAAAGGGGAAATCAAAAACTATCTTCAGGCTCCAGACTGAGAGACACCAGACACAGAGCCAGAACTGAAAATGAAAGAAGGAAGGTTACATACAAAATGGTGGTACCCCCCACCAAGTCCCCTTCTCCCACAGAACCTCAGAAAAGCAACAGCCGGAGTTCTACCTCTTCTCCCCACGCCCAAATCTACCGTCCCAACTAACACACACCCAGGGCAGAACATGGAGCACTTGTCTCTGGAAAAAAATAAACCCAGACCTTCAGATCACCAAATAGCCTCACAGGGAAGCCTACTAGCCAACAAACCTTACCACCAACACACATACATACACACACACACATACACACATACACACACACACACACCCCTTCCAATCAGCCTCCTGGTGTCTGACTAACTCTTACAATAGACAGCCTCAGAGACCAAAACAAACAGGTAAAAAAGAAAAAAGCCGAAAAAAAGAGACAAAATATAGAGCTGAAAATAACTCCAAATAAATTATAATACCTCACAGAGTTAAGAAAATAAACGTATCCATGAAGCAAGAACAATGAACAATCAGAAATTAAACAGCTCTTGAAAATTAAAAAATATACAGTAGTTGAAATATTTAAAACTTAGCAGATTTGAAAATCTAGGAAAAATACAGCACTTTGGGAGGCCAAGGTGGGCAAATCACAAGGTCAGGAGATCGAGACCATCCTGGCTGACACGGTGAAACCTGTCTCTACTAACAAATACAAAAAATTAGCCGGGCGTGGTGGCGGGCGTCTGTAGTCCCAGCTACTCGGGAGGCTGAAGCAGGAGAATGACGTGAACCCAGGAGGCGGAGCTTGCAGTGAGCCGAGATCGCGCCACTGCACTCCAGCCTGGGCGACAGAGCTAGACTCCATCACAAAAAAAAAAAAAAGAAAGAAAGAAAAGAAAAGAAAATCTGGGAGAAATAAGTGATACTCGATGCTCAATAAACATTCATTAAAGCATTTATGCATGCATGAAAAAAATGAATGAATGACTACCAATTATTTTCATCCCCATTTCTTTCATAAGATTTCATCTTGTATTTTAGTTGCCAGCTAAATATTCTTATCTCTTTGTTTGGCCTATCAAATTCCAGAGGCATAAAATGAAAATTTCCAGCAAATGGCATTTCTCAGTTTCTCAAATGCAGCTCACTTGTAAAGTCTACATTTCTGATAATAGTACAATCCCTCTCCCAACCCCCTATGCTAGAAATCTTGAGATTTCCCTGGGACTATTTCTTTCCCCTTTCCCTCTACTTTCAAAAGTCACTGGGTCTTCTCAGATCTTCCGTCACAGCATCTCCCATGCTTTCTTCCTCTTCTCTTACATCTCCATTCTAGTTCTTCCATTTAGTCTCACACAAACTGACACTCAGGCTAATGTAATTGAGTCCTAGCATCATCTCCCTGCTGCAGGCTCAGTTCATTTCAAACCATCCTAATGTGGCTGCTGGACCATCTTCTCCACATGTTGACTGTCATTCTATTGCTCAAAATCCTTTCATTAAACTCCCTAGTACCATTCCTTTAGAGTCTATCCATCAGAAATCCATAGGATGGAAAACTATGTATAAGTTTAAAATGAAATTTTCTAAAACTGTTTAATAATAAAGAAATGATTAAGATATAATTGAAATGAGAAAATAAGTCACCTAACTATATGAACAATACACTCCTAATTATGTATGTCTGTGTACAACAAAACTAGAAAAAGATACACCTGAGAACAGTATCTGTGTCTGAGTTGTGTCATTATGGATAATTTCGTTTCCTTCTTTATGGTTTTATATATGTTCCAAGTTTTTAAATGAACTGTTACTATTGGATTTTTTTTTTGGATGGGAGTCTCGCTCTGTCACCCAGGCTGGAGTGCAGTGGCGCAATCTCGGCTCACTGCAAGCTCCGCCTCCTGGATTCACGCCATTCTCCTGCCTCAGCCTCCCCAGTAGCTGGGACTACAGGTGCCTGCCACCACATCTAGCTAATTTTTTGTATTTTTAGTAGAGACTGGATTACAGGCGCGAGCCACCACGCCTACTATTGGATTTTTAAATTAAATCTATCCATCCTTCAAGGCCAGTTGAAACATGACTCCATTCATAAAGCCTCCTTGATTACTCATGTAATCAAATAGAAATATCTCTTTAATCTGATTTCTTACTATTCTTTTTTCATTCTTAAGACATTTGTCACAGACTGCCTTATACTATAGTTATTTTTTACAAGTCTTATATCACTTATTATATATTAAGCACTTTGCAGATACATTATGCATCTCCTAAAGGGCCTGGCACAGTGATATGCATAAATAAATCCCTCAATAAATATTTATTAAATGATTTAGAGTATTTTCAGTTTATACAAAGGAGTACTAAATAATTCTCAAGTTGTATTTTATCACTAAATCTCTGATATTTATTTCCAACAGCATGAAAGTACAGAGTCAGCATCTAGTTTCATTTCATCAAAAGCCAAATTTGGATATAGAAACACTCCTTGAAAAGAATAGAATTTCTGCTGGGCATGGTGGTTCACACCTGTAATCCCAGCCGTTTGGGAGGCCAAGATGGGCAGATAATGAGATCAGGAGATTGAGACCAGCCTGGCCAACATGGTGAAACCCCGTCTCTATTAAAAATACAAAAATTAGCCAAGCATGGTGGTGCACGCCTGTAATTGCAGCTACTTGGGAGTCTGAGGCAGGAGAATCACTTAAACCTGGGAGGCAGAGGTTGCAGTGAGCTGAGATTGCACCACTGAACTCCAGCCTGGGCAACAGAATGAGACTCCACCTCAAAAAAAACAAAGTCGGATTTTTTTTGAAATTCAAAAAATTGTGTATTATTAAGAAATTGAAAAATCTGGAGAGAAAAACATTTTTAAAGTCTAAACCACCATATGAAGAAAGGCTTATTACAATAGGAATCAACTATGTATATAATTGCTTGCTTGTTTGTTTGTTGTATATTTTCCCACCAGATTGTAAGCTCCATGAGAGCAGAGATATTTGCAGCAACAATAACCAACAATTAGTTCGGTGGCTAGTACATACAGGGTGTTCAGTAAAATTTGTGAATGAATGAAAGGAAACAACATTAAATATAAAATTCCTATTGATGACAAAGATAGATATATTTTAAAGGCATAAACTTTGTAGATCAATGACTTTGTAGAAAAATAAGAGAGGCTGTGTTCTGTTGCTAAGAAGTCAAACCTCTTCTTTATGATGCCAAGACCAAATCTCTTTATACTATTCCAATTTTCATTTTCAGTTACTAGAATTCAGAGATTGGACCCAAGTATTTTTAATCTCTAGTTTTCAGAGTTTTGTAAGGCTCTCAGAACTAAAAGAAGCTATGCCAACAGTTCTCTTGCTAGTTCATTCTTCTAGTTATCTGGATTTAACTGTCAATTAGAATAAAAAAATGAACTTGGAGGTTAGGAATAACACTAACAGTAAAGAAACCCAGAGACCCTTGCATCCCAACAGACAATGAAAGGAAAGTGCCACTCTCCTTTCAAGTTCAATTGACAGCAATTAGTTCAGTGGTTAGTACATACAGGGTGTTCAGTAAAATTTACAGCAATCAGCAAAGGGATAAGCTGCCCATCCTACAATGTCTTTGCATAGGCTTACAGATCAGTGCTCAGCACTTCAGTAACAACGGAGTAAACCTTCGTGAGTTCTATATTTCAGCCATGGCTTTTCTTTTTCTTTTACTTGTTTTTTTTTTCAATGGAGTCTTGATCTGTCACCAAGACTGGGGGCAGCGGCATGATTTCGGCTCACTGCAACATCTGCTCCCAGGTTCAAGCAATTCTTCTCGTACCTCAGCCTCCTGAGTAGCTAGGATTACAAGTGTGTGCCACCATGTCCAGCTAATTATTTTGTATTTTTAGTAGAGACCGGGTTTCACCATGTTGCCCAAGCTGGTCTCGGACTCTTGAGCACAGGTGATCCGCCCACCTCGGCCTCCCAAAGTGCTGGCATTACAGGCGTGAGCCACCATGTCCGGCCAGCCATAGCTTTTCATGAAACATTAGCAAAGGGCATTCCTCATAAGATTAAAAGTAAAAAAAGAATGAGTCAATTATCACATATATAATGAGAGCACAGAAAAGTAGCTTTAGTCTAGTACATATTACACATTTGCCTAGGCATCTTCACCAGAAGAGACATAAAAATGCACAACACTCACCCCAAAATCACCAACAAAAGCATCATGTGATTCCAGAATATGTCTAAGTTTAGAGTTACAGTTATCATACCCGTGGGCTAGTCTAAATAACTGCATACGATATCTGGATTCCTTGCTGGAATACTTTTCCCTTTTCCCAGAGTATCAATCAGGCATATCACAAGCTATTTAGTTGAGGCCAGACATGGTCTCACCAGGTCCAGTATGGGGAAAAGGATACAGGAAAGCTTGCTCGTTAATTGCTCACCTGGGCTGAGAAAACAGAAAATGTCATTTTCTAGTGGTGTATATTTAGCCACCCTCACCACCAATAAAATCGTATCTTTTCTTTTTTCTAAGACTTAAAGGGGTTGGAAGAAGTCAAGCAATATCCAAATAATTAACACTATTTCAAGGTGCTGAAAGTTTCAGAACTGCAGCAGGCAGCTCGTGAGTCAGGCTGGGATACTGGGACACTCTTAGAAGCCAATTTGAGACCTGCCAGCTCTACCTTTTCCTCCACAAACACTGTCACACCTTGCTCCCACCTCACTAAAATTCATCACCGCAAGGTCACAAGAGCTAAAAAAAAAAAACAAAACAAAGACCAAAAAAATTAGGTCAGTGCTTTTTGTGATTTAAGAAATCCAGTTCACATCCTGTAAATTACGAAAAAGAGCTTCTCTCTAGAGCATGACCTGAACAACTTAGGAGACGTTGCTCTCTTGTTAAACAGCACAAATATGAGTACAACTTCAGAAAAATGCCACTAGATTTACTGTGAAGCTACTCTATTAAGTATCAGAAAAATTATAAAGTCTTTGCCTCCCATAGGAGATTTAACAAACTATGCACTAACCAAGCAACTATTAGGCTAAAGTTGGGCATATTCCTGCGAGTAGTTGAGAGTAACTCAATTCCCTGCCCACACTATTAAGGCACCATGCATGGCTGAGGGTGGTTAATTGACTTGTCCTGAAAGAGCTGTTTTCTTTACCCAAAGGATGGAGGTCCAATTATATGGGACCCTTAAAACAAACTGGAGTCAAATACCAGAAAGTATGCTGCAGAAAGCAGCTTTAAATGACAACCCAGGAAAGAACCTGATAGATAAGTGTCCTTTGCAATGGCCATACTTTAGATGTTGCTACCCCATCGTTAAGACCTGTATGGTTGTTGTGGATGTGCAAGGCCCCAGAATCTAAGAGAGGTTGAAGAACACAATCACTCAGACTCACTGTTAGTCACCTGGATGGAAAAAGAAATAAATAACGGTAAGTGATGAAAATTTGGGAAAAAAAAAAAAAAGGCCTTACCAAAATACTGAAGAGTCAAAAGAACCTACTAGGAGAACAATAAAAGCTTAAAAAATCATTGGCAAAAAAGCAAGGTAAATGTATTAATCTACTCTTTAATTTGGCATGCCTAAGCAAAACGTTAATATAAATGTCACCTTATTTTCATTCTAATCTTGTAAGTGTGTTGAAAATAGTGAAAGATAAGAGAGGTGGGCAGGATTTTTTTTTTTTTTTTTTACCTATTTTAGTACCATCACTACTTGACCAGGCCACTTAAGAGAAATGGGTGACCTGAGGAAAAGATAGTAAGAAACTGTTTATCAACAAAACACTCCTTCTCTATAAATTCTGGATTATATCTCTATAAATTCTGGATTATATCCCAACATAAAGAATACATGGGCTAAAAGAATCATATAACAAATTTGTCTTACTCCATTTGGGCTGCTATAATAAAATACCTTAGACTGAGCAGCTTATATACAACAGAAATTTATTTCTCACAGTTCTGGAGGCTGGGAAGTCCAAGATCAAGGCACCAGCTAACCCAGTGTCTAGTGTGAGCCCACCTGCCCTAGATGGTGCATTCCATCTGTCCTCACAAGGCGGAAGGGGCAAACAGGCTCCCTCAAGCCTCTTTTATTAAGGCAGAGCCTTCATAACCTAATAACCTCCCAAAGGCTCCACCTGTTAATACGCCCTCATTAGGAATTTAGGCTTCAACATATGGCAGTGGGGGTGGGGACACATTCAGGCCATAGCATTAACCAAACTCTACTTGATAAAAAGAATACCAATATTTTTCTGAAATAATCAAAATATTTATTACTACAGTTTCCTCTAAGTGGGATTGGAAGAATTAGAGTATTTGCTATGATCAGATTTAGATTTTTATAGGAGCACTAGAGGTGCTAGAAAGAGAAGAGACTTGAAGGAGGGAGAAGTAGCAAGAGTAGAAGAAGCAGGGAAACTAGTTAGGAAACCAATGCTAAGTTCCAGGAAAAAGATAGAGATGGCTTAGACCAGTGTACCAGAAAAAGAAATGGTCACAAGTGATCAGATTTGGGATTTATCTTGAAGGTAGCACTACCAACAGGATTTTTTTAATGGAACAGATACATGATGTAAAAGAAGAGAATAGTCAAGAATGATCTCAGATTTCTCTATTTATTTATTTATTTTTGTCATGTGAAACCAGGTAGAGTTTTGCCAGCTACTGAGATGGTAAACAATGGGTGAAAAACAGGTTGAGGAGAAAAAAATAAATCAACCTTTGTTTTAATTGTTAAATATGAAATGTCTATTGGACATACCAATGAAGATATTTAAAATAGCGTCTACATGCCGGGCGCGGTGGCTCAAGCCTGTAATCCCAGCACTTTGGGAGGCTGAGACAGGCAGATCACGAGGCCAGGAGATCGAGACCACCCTGGCTAACACGGTGAAACCCCACCTTTACTAAAAAATACAAAAAAAAAAAAAAACTAGCCGGGCGAGGTGGCGGGTGCCTGTAGTCCCAGCTACTCGGGAGGCTGAGGCAGGAGAATGGCGTAAACCCGGGAGGCGGAGCTTGCAGTGAGCTGAGATCCAGACACTACAGTCCAGCCTGGGCCACAGAGCAAGACTCCGTCTCAAAAAAAAAAAAAAAAAATAGTGTCTACATAAGGGGAAAAACAGCGGTTAAAGATACAAGTGTGGGTCATCTGCATGTGGATATTTGAAGTCATGAGACTGGATAGATCACATGAAGAGCAAGTTTAGATATGCAGAGAAGAGGCCTCCCAAGTATTTGGTATCACTAAGAGGAGGAGGATACGGCAAAGATTACTGGGAAGGAGCAGCCACTGAAAGAAAGGAAAAAACAGGGAAAGAAAGAAACCACAAAACTAAGACACTACAATTCTCTGGAAACCAAATGAAGAAAATACTTAATGAAGTGGGAAGATTTTCCTTGTTAAATGATGCTGAGGGATTCAGTATGGTGAAAACCAAGAACTGAGCATTGGATTTGGCACCTTCCAGGTCATTGGTAACCTTGACAATGAAAAGAATTCTGTGGTAAAATCTACAAATCATAAAATTTACAGTTTTTACCATTTTTAAATGAACAATTTAATGGCATTAAATACATTCATATTGTCATGCAACAATTAACCACCTTCTATCTCCAGAACTTCATCTTCCCAGACTAAGATACTGTATCCATTAAACAATAATTCCATATTCCCTCCCCCTGACAACCACCATTCTACTTTCTGTCTTTGTAAAATTTGACTACTCTAGGTCCCCCATATAAGGTGACTAATATAATATTTGTTGTCTTGTGACTGGCTTATTTCATAATGTCTTCAATTTCAGATGTTTTCACATTCTGTCAAAGTGAACACTGGGCCAGGTGCGGTGGTTCACGCCTATAATCTCAGCACTTTGGGAGGCTGAAGTGGGTGGATCACTTGAGGTCAGGAGTTCAAGACCAACCTGGCCAAACTGGTGAAACCCCATCTCTACTAAAAATACAAACAATTAGCCGGGCATGGTGGAAGGTGCCTGTAATCCCAGCTACTTGGTAGGCTGAGGCAGGGGAATTGCTTGAACCTGGGAGGCAGAGGTTGCAGTGAGCCGAGAACGCCCCTTCAGCCTGGGCAAGAGAGTGAGATTCTGTCTCAAAAAAAAAAAAAAAAGAGAGAAAAGAAAGAAGGAAAGGAAATTTGAAGACAGTGAGTTTAGTGACTTTCAACATTACAGAAATCACCAAGAGCAGCAAGATCAAAACTGGAACCAGGTTCCTGTCCCACAGTCTTTCCAATTTAAGCCTGAGTGATTTGCTTTCTCTGAAAAACCTATACATTTTCCCAAAGAGGAAACATTTTAAATTGAAAAAAGCCCATTTGATTGTTCTGAAATAAAAGAATATTATATGTATAGATAAATCTTTTAAATTGAAGCAATAATAAAATTGTCACTTTTGAGCCAAACAAGTACCAAAACAGTAACTTTCTTTTCACCAAGTTTTCTAACTTCATGCTTAAAAATAATGTTCACCTTACAGACTAATGGAACAGAATAGAGAACCTAGAAATTAATCCATACACCTACGGTGAACTCATTTCAACAAACGTGTCAAGGACGTACCTTGTAGAAAAGAGTCTCTTCAAATAAATGGTGCTGGGATAACTGGATATCCATATGCAGAAGAACGAAACTAGATCCCCATCTCTCTCCATATACAAAAATCAAATCAAAATGGATTAAAGGCTTACATCTAAAACCTCAAACTATGAAACTACTAAAAGAAAACATTGTTCTAGGCAAAGATTTCTTGAGTAATACCCAACAAGCACAAGCAAGCCAAGAAAAAATGAACATCAAATTAAAAAGCTTCTGCACAGCAAAGGATATAATTGACAAAGTGAAGACATAACCCACAGAACGGGAGAAAATGGGTAGTTTGCCAACAACCCATCTGACAAGGGATATATAACCAGAATATATAAGGAACTCAAACAATGCTGTAGGAAAAAATTTAATAATCCGATTAATAATGGGATTTTTAAAAATCTGAATAGACATTTCTCAAAAGACATATGAATGGTAAACAGGCATATAAAAAGTTGCTCCACATTATCAATTATCAGAGAAATGCAAATCAAAACTATAATGAGATATTATCTCACCCCAATTAAAAAAGCCTGTATCCAAAGATAGGCAATAACAAACTCTGGCAACGGTGTGAAGAAAAGGGAACTCTCTTATAATGTTGGTGGAAATGTAAATTAGTAAAACCACTATGGAGAACAGTTTGGAGGTTCCTCAAAAACCAGAATATGATCTACCGTATGATCCAGCAATCCCACTGCTAGGTATATACCCAAAAGTAAGGAAATTAGCACGTCAGAGATATCTGCAATCCCATGTTTATGGCAGCACTATTCACAATAGCCAGGATTTGGAAGCACCCTAAGGGTTTATCAACAGATGAATAAAGAAAATGTAGTACATATACGTAAGGGAATACTATTCAGTCATTAAAAAAAAGAATGAGACCCTGCCATTTGTAACAACATGGCTGGAACTGGAGGACATTATGTTAAGTGAAATAAGCTAGGCATGGGAAGACAAACATCACATGTTCTCACTTATTTGTGGGAGCTAAAAATTAAAACAATGAACTCATGGAGATTAAGAGGAGAATGATGGTTACCAGAGGCTGTGAAGAGTAATGGAGGGAGGGGGCAGAGAAGTGGGGACGCTTAATGGTTACAAAAATATAGCTAGATAGAATGAATAAGATCTAACATTTGCTAGCACAACATAGTGATTATAATCGACAATAATGTACATTTTTAAAGAACTAAAAGAGTGTAATTGGAATGATTTTAACACAAAATAAGGATAAATGCTTGAGGTGACAGGTAGCCCATTTAGCCTGATGTGATTACTACACATTGTATGCCGATATCAAAGTATCTAATGTGCCCTATAAATATATACACCTGCTATGTACCTGTAAAAATAAAAAATAAAAATAAATCAATGGAAGATCTTCCAAGTGATCACTTAGAAGTGATCTTTCTAAAAAGCACTGAACTCTTTAGAAAAAAATAATAATGATGTCGATCTTAACGATTAATATTTGGGCATAAGTTTTGCTTTATTATGTTATTATTAATTAGATACAATTTTTCTAAGACTATTATAAAATAAAAACAGAAAATGCTCCATATTTTTAAATGAAATTTTATTCTGGCCAAAGGATTACTTTGATCTTCTTTTAAAAGGAAAAACAAATTCTGGGTTAAAAGAATAATATGTAATTAGACAAACTGAGAATACAAAGGCATAGATCTGTTTCCAAAACACTTATACTCCATCAACGAATGTCATTAAATCTGTATTATAGGCCAAAGTTACACCATGAAATACCAGTATTTGAAATAATTTTGGACTAAGCATGGGGCTATAGAACTCACTTTAATTTGGGAACAAGTAAATACCTTTGTAAAAGTCTAAAATTCCTCACCCACTATATATTTGCAGTTTAAAGGAATATGCTTTAAGATCTCCTTAGTGATCTTTATAGAATATTTTCTCAAATTACACATGAAATCAGTGAAAAATATAGTACAATTTGTCACAAAGTGTGCCAGATCAAGAGGTAGCAGGGAGAGAAATTAAGGGGGAAAGGAAAATATACATATGTTTCAGATGCTGTAAGGTTATTCATATATAGGTCAAGAACAACCAAGCCCAAATCATTGTATAGAAACAAAGACAGGGATTCTTCATAGAAACTTAAAGCTCAAACAAATTATTGATGGTCAGATGTGTTTATTATCTCCTATATCACATTTTAATCTCTGGATACTTTATGGTTCATGTAAACAAACTGTTTCAGTTCATTTTACTTTCTCTAGTCTAATGAGGTCCTGGGGTGTAGGGTTTACCATTCATAAAAGGTTTTTAAAGACAGCACTATCAGATTCAAACCTAATGGGCCCATCACATGTAAAATAGATCTCATCTTAAATATCCCTTCACCACACACCCACAAAAACACACAGCTTTACTAATAGTATATTTGAAACTACTTTCCAACTCAGTGCTGGTGAACATTGAGACGCTACCTTATACAAGCACAGCTGTATATATGCCCTTAACACTAAGTGTAATTTGGAGGAAAAAGCATACTAGACAGATGTCTGCTCCATGGTTTATAGGAGTATGTGATACCATCCGCACTTTTCACAGCTAAACCCTTGAAAACTGGGAGACAGACAAAGGAACCCAAACGTGAAGAGCATTCATTAAAAGATGTAAATAGCTAAGATCCGTGCTGTTTTGTTTCAATCTTCTTTATACTGCTGAAAACAGGAAAGCCTCCTGTCATGCAGACTCCGGGATTCTCAGAGTCCAATAAAGGTTAGTGACATTTTCAATTCATGTTTGTTTTCATTCTTCTAATCATGAACCCTGTGTCAGCCTGAGAAACCAGCTGAGAGTAATCCATAACCTTTTATAAGTGAAACATTAACTCACAGCTCGTTCTGATGTCTTTTTAATGTAACACAAAAGCAAAAGCAAAAACACAATAATATACATGATAAAAACACGGTAGCCAAATGAGGAAGTTTGTTGAAACTTTCACAGCACAGAGTACCACCTACTTTAATGGCCAAACATTATTTACTAACTAGCCTAGATTGAGAATAAATATAAATACACCAACCAGAGTAACATCCAAATAGATAATCAAGAAGAAATTACTAAAATATTTCAAGATTGCCATTAATTACCAATGCAGTGTTCATAATAGAACAGGCATGCACCACAGAAAATACTTTTTTCTTAATCCATAATTTATATTAATGCATCATTCCTTGGAAGGTAATAGTCTTCACTAAATGGGTGAGTTTCAAAGCTGATCAGAAACATACTGCTGTATCATCTTCCCTAATACCTACACCCACTGTTCTATAAGATGCTCAGCAACATAGACATTTAGGCTGAAATCTAAATTGTAATACAGAATATGGTTCCTGATTGTTTCGCTGATGTCGATAGTTTGAAAGACTGAAGTTGGGTCTCCAAAACTATCTTCTGAGAGACATGAGTGTAATTTCTCCTGGAGAGTACATTCCTAATCAGATATTTAGGAAACTGGTTTTGCCATCCCAGTTGAGACTCTCTGTATCTGGGTACTAAGTGGCATGATCATCAAAGACTTAGGGACACCAAGGAAGTGACTAATAAGCAAAATCCAGTTGAATTACACAACGGAGAGGCACTAGACCTGAGCAGTTAACTCTCCAATATGTCAAGAGAGATCAATGTTGACACCAAGAAGTGCCAATTTCCTAACCCAGGTAAAGAAAAGACAGTATATGAAAGTAAAGGCTCTGTGGAACAAGGCATGATGTATTCATCAGAGGGAAAGGGGTACCTTGCCAAGAAATACACCAGACCATGAGGAGCCTTCTATAGGGATGACAGCAAGAAACACGCAGATAACAAAGGTTTCCATTCTTCATCCCTATAGCTTCCAATATACAAAGAAACAAGCATCAATGGCTGAAAAGATTTCAGTGAATACAACACAACTCAAAGTTTGGAGAAATTAGAAGGAGAAGGGAAGAAATGGGCTAGGGATCCTAGTCTTTATTAATGTTTATTTCATTAGCTCTAATTGCTCCATTATTATAAACATTATTATATTCATATTTGTTTCATCTCAAACTAATTTAATTGGTAGAATTGTGTCCTTGCTATTATGTGATACAATTAGCTCTCATTAGTTCACATTTCACTCATTTTCTCCTGACTGATTGCACTACATACTGATGCTCACTAATATCAATATGTAATGTAATCAGTCAGGAGTAAAATGTTGTTAGTGTCTCTAAAACTATCATATTTATCATTCTGATTGTTTTCAAAGTACCAATATTCTTTCAATAATTTCTGTCTTAATAATGTGAAATTTGGTGTTAATAATACAATTTTTACTATACTTATTGACACAATGGTGAGCCATCATTTAAATAATTAGAGAGAGCAAATGATTAATAAATTTAAAAAGACAAACTGCCATTTGCTCATGTAGCCTTTAAATCACAGAAAGTGAAGCGCCGATTATTTTTTTGGTTTTCTTCTGAATCATTAGGTTTTTCCCTTCCCGTCCCTAATCTTTTATTTTTCTTCATTGTTATGATCCTTCTATAATCATGTGGAGAGCTTCAGGACAGCAAGAACCTGCAGCTGATGCTTTCTATGGGAGGTGAAGAGGTCCCTCGAATTGTGCTACTGTTAATTTGCCCTTTGAGCATCTACAGCAGGGACTCCATAAAGACAGAAGCAAAGCATGGAGGTTTGTCTGTCTGATTATCACATCAGAAATGCTAAAGACTAAAAGGGAAGAAAAGGGCAAAAGGCTTTTTGTAAACAATTTTATAAAATCCATTGGGCTTTCAGTAGGGTCCATTTGGAAATGCCCTGCTAGTTTACTCAGATGAAATACACACAGAGACTCTACATTCTCCTCCTGGACTATTTGAGCACTATTACTTAGAATGTGAATTTGTACATACATTTCTAAATAAAACACTTGCTGACTTGCTGTCCCTTTTCCCTCACCAAGAATTACACCCTGTGGTTCCCACTAAACTACAGATCATTCTGAGAGATATAATGGCACAGCAAACTCGACTATATTATTCCTCGGAGCAGAGCTTCCCAACAATACATGTATTTAACAGTCTTTTCAACTGGTCTTGAACAAGATCATAAGGTATAAACACACACACACATCCACACACAATACTCAGTGCCAGAAAATTTAAAGCAGCAAATGGCTTAATGGTTTTGATTTTTGAAAAGTTCTAAACAAAAATTATTTTAAGTAAATTTTAAAAAGAAGATGAATCTACATTACTTTTGCCAAAGCTAAATCCTACCTCAAATAATGGCAGAAGACATTTAAATACCAGAGTTGCTATAATAATCCCTGTTTGAATCATGGTTTCCCTGAGCTGGGTTAAGCCTTTAGACAGAAACTAATTGCTACAAACACTAATTTTCAAGTCCCTTTTGTTTCCCTTTGCAGGCACCTCTGGACACAGAAGGTACCCAATTAGCAGAATTCACGGTCCTGATTGTGTATTGTGGGGCTAGTGTGTGGGCTGTATAAACACCGTTGATTACCATTCCTCTGTAATGGCTGATTTTTTGATTGCTTAATAAGGCCATCTATTCTGCATCAGGGCCTGGCAAAGCAGTTGGTGAAATCAGTCAGGTCACTTTTTTTTCTGGTCCGAGTAGCAGGAGGAGTCTGTGATGGTGGCAGTTGACTAAAAACATAATTACAGACTATTTAATCGCATCTGTTTCCCCACTTAACATTGTTTGTTCAAGTTAGACATAGTTAAGTAAATCAAAAGGACAATAACAGCAAAAACACTAAAAAATTACTATTACATGGTTAAAACTCTAGGGTTTGATATAATTACAGAAAACATAGCTTGCAGCAATTTTTTAAGGTACTAATTTTTATTAGATTCTATGCACACATTTTGCTTATTTGGTGGTTGTTTTTTGGAATTTTTTTAAGATTCTGTGTTATGTAAATAACTAGTTGTCTGATGGGACTGATTTTATGTGAAGGGTTCTACAGGGATGATATTATTTATTATGATGATTTTTATGTGCTCATCCAATGTTATAATTAGCAGTCAAGTAACTCCTATCCTGTTTCGTGATTAATAACTAATCCCATAAACACACCTTCCACTACATAGAATTGTCTAGATGGATGAGTCCAAGTGAGCATCAGACCCAAGGGCACCGCCATTCACTCTGAGCTGTCCCCCATCCTCCGTCTGAGTACCATACCTGTAATTTATCAATAACGCAAAACTGCTTGATAATCAAAGGGATAAAACTGAAAGGCACCCAGACAGCCAGAGCTGCCAACAGGCATCAGGCCCATGTTCCAACACAACTAAGCCGGCCACTGAATCCAGTAAATACGATGAATCAATATAGGGTCAGATGAAATGAGAGGCAGCTGCTCTTTCAGAAACATACCCCGTGCTCAGTACCACATGTAGCATGTTCATAAGATGACTTACAACCACATCCGGCAGATATTTTACTACGCAATCTGCAGTACATGTTTTAGAATAATTGTCTTTTGAAAGTTGATGCAACAGAGAAAGTTGTCTTTTGTAACCTCCAAGAAGACTGTTACAATTCAAGGCCTAACAGAGAAGGATTTGTAACTGAGAGCTACCCTCCACTCCTGGAGAGTCTGAAAGGAATCCTTAGGAAAGGAGGATCATCTCCCTCAAAGTGCAATTGTCTTTATTAAAGATGTTTTTCAGGATAAGGAAACTACATTTCAGTATTGATTTTAAATGAAGCAAGCATGATGCACATTATGAATAGAAGTTCTTGAAATATACTACCTACATGACAAATACCAAAGTATCCATTATGGCAGAATACACAGTTTACATTAATTTTAATATTTTTGCATGATTTTAACTATTACATAGCTTTTAAATGTTTTTAATTATGTAAAGGTATCCTGAAGACAACTGGCACAGAGTATAGTTACCATAAATGCAATTAACAAAATCTTTCACTGATTTGCTATCTTATACAAAGACACAGTGCCATTCCATGGAGCATCGTGTTTGGCAGCTACTCATTATTTGTTTAGTGTTAAAATACATATTGAGGGCTTACTGCATATCAGGTACTGTGCTAGGTATTGAGGTTAGAAGAGTAGAACACTGAAGAAGGCATAATCCCTGGCCTCAGGGAGCTTACAGTCTAGTGATGCAGACAGACAAGTACATTAACAGGTAAATCATTGCCATCTGTGATAAGGTCTATGATGGAAACATATAATGCCCCACAGTGAAATGACCAGGGAATTTGATTCAGAGAAGGCCTCCAAGAAGATTCCTTTTTAGCTGAGACTTCAGTGATAAGAAGGAGCTGGCCATGTGAAGACCAGGGTGGATGATGGAGAAGCAGAGCATTTCAGGCAGATCTATGGCATGTGCACAGGCAGGCCCTGAAGTGGGAAAGACATTAAGTGTTTAAGGAAGTGCCAGAAGTTCTTTGTGACTGCATCAAAGTTGGTAAGTGGAGAGATCACCAAAGGAAGAAGGAGACGTGGGCACAGAAGAACCAAGCAGACCCCAGTAAGTCAAGGTAGGCGGTCAATTAAATTCAAAGTCCACCAGGAAGCTTCAAGTAAGAAAGCACCATGATCTGGTATAGATTTTTGAAAGGTCATTCTTCTATGGGAGAATAGACTAAAAGCAGCAAGATTGGACATGCTGGAATGAGGTAGGAAGCTGCAGTAGTCCAGGCAAGAGGAGATGGTATCTCAAATTGGGGTGCAGAGTTTGGATATGGAGAAAACTAGGGTATAGATTATGGAGATGGGAAGAAGAAGACACATTCGATAAATAATTTAGAGACAAAATAAAAGGTTCTGTGTATGTGTGTCTTGTCTCCCAACCAGATTGCAATCTCTTAGAGAGCAGAACCTGTCTTCAGACTTACACTGGGAAATCTCTGTCCAGTCAAATGTCAGACATTCACTTGGAACGAGGATTCTTTCCTCCTGGTTCTCACCTGCCTAGCCTTTCCATCACTGGGGCCAGCTGATTTGACCTGAACAAAACTTAATGTCATTATAATGGGAATATGCCAGGGTCTAAGGTAACTCAGGAACAAGCCCAACGAAGAGAGAGAGAGAATGTGTCTTAGCGGGACAGAAGCCCCAGAAAGGTGGCCAGCAGTCCAACACCTACTGTCATGGGTGCACACACTTGGACCATTACCACTGGCAGGAAAGTACTCTCTGGCAGGCAGTCACTGCCAAGGAAGTACACAGGGTCAGGTTAGATTCCAAGTCAGGAGGATCAGGAACCATCATCCTTACATTTCCAATGTATTTCCTGCCCCTATGTTAATCAGAAACTGGAGTAACCCTAAGGAACACACATTTGGAAGCATGATGGGAAGGCAGGGAATTTATTCAACAAATATTTATTGTACACCTTCTATGTCCAGGCATTAGTCTAGGTTCAGGAGTAGAGCAGTGAGTAAAAGTGTCTGCCTTCAATGAGCTTATATCCTTGTAAGGAAGACATATGAAAGCAAAATAAGTAACACATTAGACTAGAAAGAAAGGCACACCACGAAGAAAAATAAACCAGGATAATTCCATTTGGCTAGAACATAGGATTTATGGTAGAAAAATAGAAGAGAGAAGACTTACATGAAAGGTTGATGGAAGGAAAATTTGCTGAGAAGAGAACTAATGAGCTGCAAAAGTACAGAGAACTGAAGGTCATGGTGACGGCAATGAGGAAACTCAGCTGGAGTTGAAGCATAATATAATATTGGAGCTAGAGAGGGCCTTAGAGATTCTGAATCAACCCCCTAACTTTACATTAAGGTGAGATATAAGGGCTAGCTACCCAGTGGCTTAGGATCTCTGCCATTTTCCTCTGCTCCTGTTGCTGTTCCAGCATCCCCTGCCATCCTACCTCCCCATGGTATGTTCTGGCTCTAGAGAGAAACTCCAGATTCAAGGTCTTGGAGGCAGAGCAAATCTGTGTGACAGGTGAGGCCAAAAGTGTGATTAACCCTGTGGGCAGCTGAAGTGTAGGGAGGGTAATGAATATCACTAGTTCATCATCTGCTACATGCTAAGTGCTTTACATGCATTGCCTAATTTAACTCTCTCAACAACCCTGTAATGTAGGTATTATCTCCCACAACAGACATAAAAACCCAAGGTTACACAGTTGGAAAGGATTTAAACCTGGGCACATTTAACTCCAAAGCCCCTGTTCTTTCTATTATGCCACACAATCTCCTAGCATAGGCTCAGTGAGTTCAAAAGGGGGCAGGGTTAAGCAGGAAGGTGAGGGGTGGGGAGGTCAAGAGACAAATGTCACTGTTCATGTAGTCATGACCTCTTACTGCAGACAGAGGGTTAGGGGCAATGCTTCAAGAGGTTGGCAGAGTCGATGATATGGATATTAAAGTTCCTGAGGATGATGTTTCCATGTGGAATATGCATGCATACATATGCACACATTTACATGTACATGCAAGTGAGGGAGAACAAAGACCAAGATCAACATAGCTGGAGTTGAAAAGAGGCCTGTGAGCCCGGTACTCAAGTTCTCTGTGTCTGGGGATATTAAACTGAATGCTAAAGGGTTTATCATGCTTTGATTTTGAAAGTTATTAAGAAACCCCAGAGATGTGTATGTAAGAAATCCAATTAAATAACAAATGTTCTGGAATAGGAAAGCAAGCATAAAGCCTATTTGCTACCAAAGACACCAGTAAAAGTGTAGCTTTTTATGACTCTCAAGCCAAAGGGTAGGAACCTATTAACAATAACATGAGAGCAGACTCTTTATTCTCCAATATGAGAAGCCACACAGCAGCCCCCATGAGCACACAGGTGGCTCTGGACAATGTCCTCTGGCAGTAGATGCCTGGAGGCCCAGAGAGTCTCAGTCCATCTTGATTGTTTCTTTCTGGAGAGTAATGGAGAACGATGACTTTCTCAGTGACTCTCAAAATCATGTTCCCAAGCCTAGCAACATGTCCTATAACTTGTGTAAGGTACATGGATGTGCTTTAGTCAAGGAATAGGCCGAGGTGGATATACAGGACTGCATGACTCAGCGAGTCTGGCACATAAGCGCACACCTCCACTCTTATAAAACCTGTTTGTGTAAGTTCATACTTGGCTCTATGCCACTATTGTCTGTAAAAGGCATAACTGTCCTTCTGAGGCTGTGCAGGGCCTCTTGGGGGCTTGGCTCAACTCAGCTCAATAGGGCTTAACATGGTAGGCCTGCTGATGCTGAGAGAGAGCCAGAGCTGTCCATCTTTGCAGACAGACAGGAGGGAGCCAGGACACAGCTCGACTTACTTGTGCCCAGAGAGAGAAAGAGTTAAGCTGCTGACCCTGAAGGCAAGGGAGAGCCGGCCACACAGCTGTGTGTGGGGGCGGCCAGCTCAAGCAGCTGAGACAGGGCAGACAGTGAGAGAACTGTTCATGGGAAAGCTTCTGGATAAAACTACATTTCACCCGCCTACGGCCCCCCAAGTGTTCTTTCTGCCCATCCACCCACTCCCTCGGACTTCAGCATGGGCTGGACCCAGACCCTGGGATCTGACAATTGGCGACAAGGATGGGATGAAGTGAGTGGGTCTTCAGCCTCCAAGGCTCCAGGCTCGGCTATGTGGCTGCAGCATGGGCTGTGGTACCCAGTGGTACCCGTGCTGCTTGGATGAGCCCTAGTGGAAACATGGGAGGCAGTGGACATATCCCCCGCGAGTGTACAGAAAGCACGGAAGCACCTGGAAGTACGCGGCACTGAGAAGCAGCATGCCTTTACCAGCAGAGTCAGGGGGGCATTTGTGACTGTGCTGTGGGAAGTGCATGCCCAGTCCCTGCAGGATGCAGCGCAGGGAGGAGGAGGAACCTTCATTGCAGGCTCGCCCAGTGATCCGCCAGAAAATAGAGCATGAGCAGCTGTTGGGCCCAGAGACCCCCATCATGGCGGAACACATTTCCTATGGTGCCTGTGCCCCCGTTAAGCAAATAATGTCTGCAGTCATGTACAGACTTACTGCAAGTCATTCAGGAGGAGGAGGACATTGCTGTGCTGCCCCGTCCCGCCGGACCATTCCAGTTCAAAGAATACCTGCTGCAGTTGGCGGAAGTACAAAGCCTTTTCTGTTTGATAAGAAACTAGCCAAGATACCCGGCTTATGGGGAGCACTGGACGACCAGAGTCACCTGTGGACTTGGCAATCCACTGGTCGCTGCACCTGGATAAGTTTCCGGGCAGAGCTGCATTTATTGATGACCATGAAAATTGGTCAGTGGAAGTGAAACCTGCGTCTTGGCATCTTGGCATTGGCCACTTGGCTCTCTGCTTATGCAGTGTGTATGTCTCTCCCATGCCTAAGGATGGGATTCTGGGGATGGATGTTTTGCACGGCTCGGCAGCTGTGCCGTCTGTCACAGACTTCATGGACTGCTGGACAATGGAACTGGGATGGTCCACTGAGAGCCAGGAACAGTTTGTCTTCATGGAAAGATGACAATGGACTTTCTCAGTGTTATATGCATAGGGCTCAGGATCTAGGGATGCCTCAGGCCCCATGGCCTTGTCTTGCATTAGGACTGCAGGCCCCAAAACCTCTTGTAAATCTGCTCAGGGACTTGTACTTAGTGTACTTCACTGTTCTAAGTAGGTGGGCTTATGCATAGGCTATATGCATAGCCCCATCATATATCATGGTTTTGTTGATGATGTTATATTAACCTCTGATTCGCTTGCAGGTTTAGAAGTGGCAGCACCCCTCTTACCTAGGATTGGGATAATGCGGCTGAGACAGCCTTCCTGGTAGCCAAGCAGGCTATTCAACAGGTACAGGTCCTATGAGTAGAGAACCAGAGGTGCCTGTTTAAGCTAGATGTGCATACGACCACAGATAATTACAGTTAGGGCCTATAGCAGTGCAGGGAGCGCCTGAGTATGCTGGTAGGCTTTTGGTCCCAACTATGGAAGGGAGCTGAGCTCCAGTATCCTTTAATAGAGAAGCAGTTAGTAATTGTGGGATGGGTGCATTCATGGATAACCACCCCCCAGACTGGGAAAGTAGTTAGTAACCGCATATGCTGCCCTTCAGGCTCATAAAAGCATGTCAGGACAGTTACAGTCATTGTGCAGACAACTTACCCAGTAGCAGGATGGGTGTGTTCGTGGATAACAACCCCCGGAGTGCAGGCATCCACTTTAGTGAAGTGGGGCACCTACTTCAAACAGTGAAGTACACTAAGTGCAAGTCCCTGAGCAGATTTACAAGAGGTTTTGGGGCCTGCAGTCCTAATGCAAGATAAGGCCATGGGGCCTGAGGCACCTCTAGATCCTGAGCCTTCACTGTTAGGAAGGGCATCCCCCATTCCTAATAGGGCATAATATACAGATAGGTCTAGCTGGGGTGCTACTGCTGTCTGGACTGTTGTCACAGTCCAGCCTTGTACTGACACCATATGGTTTGAAACCAGGTGTAAACAGAGTAGCTAATGACCTAAACTCAGGGCAGTGTGAATAATAATCACCCAAAGGGTGACACCTGTGGTAATCTGCGCCTATGGCTGGGCAGTTTATCAAGGCTTATGTATATCGGGCCTGCATGCCCAAAGCCTACGTGTCATACCTGTGTATCCAAAACCTGTGTCTCCCTCAGCCTGGCGGGTAGAGTATAAGGTACATGGATGTGCTTTGGTCAAGGAATAGACCGAGGCAGATATCCAGGCCTGCATGATTCAGTGAGTCTGGCACATAAGTGCACACCTCTACTTGGTATATAATCTGTCTGTATAAGTTCATACTTGACCCTATGCCACTATAGTCTGTAAAAGGTATAACTGTCCTGCTGACGCTGTACAGGGACTCTTGGGGGCTTGGCTCGACTTGGCTCAACATGGCTTAAAATGGCAGGCGCACTGGCACCCAGAGAGAAAGAGAGAGAGTGCCAGAGCTGTCCGTCTTTGCAGACAGACAGGAGAGAGCCACGATACATCTCGGCTTGCTCATGCCCAGAGAGAGAAAGGGTTAAGCTGCTGACCCTGAAGGCAAGGTAGAGCCAGCCACACAGCTGTGTGTGGGGGTGGCCAGCTCAAGCAGCCAAGACACGGCAGACAGTCAGAAAACCACTGATGAGAAAGCTGCTGAAAATAACTGCATTTCACCTGCCTACGGCCCCCCAGGTGTTCTTTCTGCCCATCCACCCGCTCCCTCGGACTTCAGCATGGGCTGGACCCAGACCCTGGGATCTGACAACTTGTTATGAATGCAAATCCCGAGGCCCATCCTAGACCTACGGAATCTGAAGCTCTGTGAGGCCCAGCAATCTGTGACTTAACAAGCCTCCAGGTGAATCTGATGCCTCCTGAAGCTTAAGAATCACCCCTGAAACATCTCCCAGGAACAAGAGACAGTCTGCAGGCAAGAGAGCTACTGAGTCAGCAATCAGGAGTTACTTAGGGAAACAAGAAACCCCTATGTAAGCGTCCTATTGTCAACAATTAAGTCAAGATTATAGAGATTACAAAAGGTATTTAATTTTATTAGACTCAGTTTTCAAGCAAAAAGAAAGCTAAAATCATTAACTGCCCACCTTACTCCCCCAAGAATGGCCATTATCAAAAAAATTGAAAAATAATAGACGTTATCAGGGATGGGGTGAAAAGAGAACACTTTTTACACTGCTGGTGGGAATGTAAACTAGTGTGGAGATTCCTTAAAGAACTAAAAGTAGAAATACTGCTGGATCCAGCAATCCCACTACTGGATATCTACCCAGGTGAAAAGAAGTCATTATACGAAAAAGATATTTACACATGCATGTTTATAGCAGCACAATTCGCAATTGAAAAAATGTGAAACCAGCCCAAATGCCCATCAATCAATGAGTGGATAAAGAAATTGTGATTACATATATATATATGATGGAATATATATATATATATGATGGAATACTGCTCAGGCATAGAAAGGAATGAATTAATGGCATTCGCAGCAACCTGGATGGGATTGGAGACCATTATTCTAAGTGAAATAACTTGGGAATGGAAAACCAAATAGCATATGTTCTCACTCATAAGTGGGAGCTGAGCTATAGGATGCAAAGGCATAAGAATGATACAATGAACTTTGGGAACTCAGTGGATGGGGAAAGGGTGGGAAGGGGATGAGGGATAAAAGACTACAAATTGGGTTCAATGTATACTGCTCGGGTGATGGGTGCACCAAAATACCACAAATTGCCACCAAAGAACTTATGTAACCAAATACCACCTGTTCCCCAAAAACCCATGGAAATAAAAACTTTAAAAAAATCAAATTTAAAAAAATCCTTAACCACATAGTGATCAGCAAACTTCACATTGTATCCTGCAAGCGAGTCTCCCAATCACCTTCAGCAAGAGGCAGCACCAGCACCTAGGAAAGCATGCTGGAGAGTGGAGGGAGAAGCTCCTGCTAGGCATCAGAATGGTGATAAGAGACATCAAAATAAAACACAGCTGAGCAACTGAATGGCCACTGAATAGCAATTGCCTTTTCACCTCAATTACTCCAGAGGGCAACTGTGGATTCCATGCAATCATGGCAAAATAATTGATGCTCACACTAATGACACTGCTTCCTCAAAGAACAGCTATGTTCAGCATACTCTTTAAGATGACTAGTTTCCTTAAGAACGTTAAAGGGACACTTTAAGGGGTAAACTTTAGTTATCCAGAAAGCCGATATAAAACATTTAAAACATGTTTCTCAACAATATCAAATAAATGAAGTCTTTTGTAATTTTTTTTTTAAATCCTAGGGAAAAAAGTGACAAGAAAAATAATTGGGAAGGAATTTGAGGCCTGGCAACTAGTGTGACTCTAACACCAACAAACTGTGCGACAAGGGGCAAATTACTAAGCACTTGGACTGTAATTTCTCTGGATAGATCGTTCATTTCTTGAAGGAGGGAGTCTAGGTAACCTCTTATATCCCATATTGCTTTAAAAATCTTAATCTATCATATAAGTCTATAGTCTCACCCCAGGCCCAGAAGTTTCTTCCCTTGAAACTATCTCACCTGAGAATCTACAAATTAATTACCTCAGGAAGCTGTTCTTCCCATACTGTCTGCCCCCAGAAGTTAGAGAATTTAACAGTTCACCTTAAGTGGTTACAATTCTGAAATTCAATATTCTTGGAAAAGGGATGTTATACTACATTGTATTTTTTTTCCAAGAAATTGTTTAATCTATATAAGTTATTTGACTCAGTCATTAGCAATCTTTGTGCCAAGATAGCTCCTAATCAAATTCTGGCAGAATATAAGTACCATTGAGAAGAAAGCATACAGATCTTTCTTTTGAGAAGTACGTATTTTTCTTTCTGGTTGAGCAATGTTATGCAACAAATGCTTCCAACTGGCTTTCTATCAAGGAAAATCATTAAAGATGAAATGCTCTAAGGGACATGATCATAGAAGCCTGAGATGCTTGTAAGTAATTACATTCATGCTGATAATTAGAAGAAATAGTCTGTGTAGTGGATATAGTACAATCACCTTTCACCACTGGTCTTGGATTTGATTTCTCCAAGGAATGCCAAGAAAAGCCTTTATTTAGCTGTAGTTTATGCTTCCCTCAATCCACTTATTTTGTAATGTAAAAAAGGAGAATCTGAAAAAAGAGAATGGGCACCTTGACATTTTAACTGCTTTGTTTTTAATGAAAATTTGCTTCTTTGAAGTGAATATAAAGCAGGTACGGGCAACAAGCCAGGAAGTGCTTATTTATCACTGAATAGCCTCACATGTCCTCAAATGCCTTAACCTAGAGTTTAGAATATGCTCAGATTTCCCTGCTAGCTTGTATGCCATGCTTATACAAAGCAAAGCATTTCTTAACAGCCAAACAACAGCACACACACACACACACACAGTGTGCCCACAACCTTGGCAACAGGTCCCAATGCTCAGAACTTAAGAAGAAAATCTGCCTCCAAAGCCATCACTAGGTCAATGTACATACATGGATAGAGCAATTTATCAGAATTGGTGTTTCTCCCCAACGAGCACATTGACTGTGGTGAGCTTGGAATAAAATTGACAGCAATTCTCTTTTATATTTTATAGTGAATCTGTTGCCTGTAATCACTGTGGACGAAAATTTGTTATAATTTCACTTCTTAATCAAATGGATGCTCAAAGAGCAGAGAGGGCACTAAACCAAAGAGATACTTCTAGGTCCTTAGCCTGTCTAAAATGGTTAATACTGTTGCTCTCCCCCTGCTCTTGAAACTCTATTTTGGATTTCCAGTGGCTATGTTTTAGAGTTCTCGTTTCTCTCTTCTGCTTCACTGTCTCCCACTGCCTGCCCCTTGAGCACACAAGTTCCTCCAGGGTTTTCTACCCAGCCCTTTTCTTTTTTATCCTATACTCTCTCCACAGGAAGAGGCGGCATCTTCCGCTAAAATCAAAAACATCTGGATGGGAATCCCAGTTTTACCATCCACCTGTTATGTAATCCCAGGCCTCAGTTTCCACTCAAACCTTCCCTCACCAGGTCCCCATGAGGATCAAGTGAGAGTTCAGATATCTGAGCACTGAGCAGAAAGCCCCATCATAGGGAGGTTGTAGGGGGAAGAAATATCCTTTCTTCCCATCTTAGGTTCATGGCTGAGGCCCCTATGACAAAAGACAGATTAACAAGAGAAAAGCAAATAAATGTATGTAAAGTAAGTTTTACATAACACAGGAGCCTTCAGAAATGAAGCCCCGGGCCAGGTGCAGTGGTTTACACCTTTAATCCCAGCACTTTGGGAGGCTGAGGCAGGCAGATCATGATGTCAGGAGTTCAAGACCACCCTGGTCAACATGGTGAAACTCCGTCTCTACTAAAAACACAAAAATTAGCCAGGTGTGGTGGCACATGCTTGTAATTCCAGCTATTTGGGAGGCTGAGGCAGGAGAATTGCTTGAACTTGGGAGGCAGAGGTTGTGGTGAGCCAAAATTGCACCATTGCACCTCAGCCTGCATGACAGAGCGAGACTCCATCTCAAAAAAAAAAAAAAAAGAAGAAGAAAAAGAAATGAAGCCCCAAAGAAAGTATATTTTTGTATTTTTTATGTTAGGCTTGATGAAGAGGTGGACAGCCGTGGAGAAGTATGATTGGACAAAGCATGCATGAGCTAAAAGTAATAAACTCAGGGGGGACTTGGCAAGGCCTGCTGAGATTCTTCTTGGTATCTCTACATTTTCCACTCCCTTCCTCCAGGTATAGGGAGGGCACTTCTCAGATGAGGATCTCATGGCCTGCTGCAGGGTAGAAGAATGAGAAGAAGGCAAGAGGGGGCTTTCTGCTTCTGCTGCCTTCTCAAATGCTAATGTGTCACATTTGGGGACAGCAGGTCCTCAGCCCCATCTAGGTACTCAATGTATTTATGTTCTTCCTCTTTTTCTTCTTCCTCAGGCAAATGCTTCCTCTCCCACAGCTATGAAATAATCCATGGACAATTCTTCAGTAGATGGGTGTTCCCTGTATGTAGATGATGACCAAATCTATGCACACAATTCATACCCCACTTCTATCAGCCAGCTGATGCTGGGCCCACAGGCATCTAAAACTTAGCACATCCAAAATTAATTGTTATCACCTCACATACCCCTGTTGAGTTTAAACGTGTGCCCCCAAATACTTCATATAGTGAAGTTTTAACCCCCAGCATCTCAGAATGTGGCCTTATTTTGAAAGAGGTTGTTACAAATCTAACTAGTTAAGATGAGGTCACACAGGATAGAGTGAATCGCTAATCTCGTATGACTGGTGAGCTTATAAAAAGGGAAAATTTGTACAGAGACACACATGCAGGGGGAACACCATGTGAAGGTTAGAGGTATGCTACCACGAGCCAAGTAAATTCCAGAAGCTAGGAGTCAGGCCTAGAACAGAACCGTCCTTAGTGCCCTTGGAAGGAGCCAACTATGTTGACACCTTTGTCATGAACTTCTAGCCTCCAGAACCCTGTGACGCCAATTTGTGGTACTTTGTTATGGCAGCCTAAGACACCCACCCTGAGCTGCACCACCCAGCTCTGGAAAGTGAAGTTCGCCACTTCACTGTGAACCACAAGGTCACCTTTGACTTGCCCTTTTCTCTCCACCACCTCATCTGTCTTGCGCTAAATCCTTTCAGCTCTGCTCAGGAAATAACTTTCTGTCTTTTCCCCATCCTGCAGACATGGACAGAGTCTGCCTCATCGTCTCTCATCAGGTGACAACATAATTGGTTTTCTGACCTCACTGTACATTGTCCACTTTAGTCCTGCTTCCACACTGCCACCAGAGTCACTTTTTGAAATCACAGACCACAGATTGTAATGATCCTTACGATTTAACCCCAATCTATCTTTTGGTTCCATCTTACAATATTCTCTTTCAACCTCTCCTCTCACCCTAGAGTCCCTGCTAAAACATCACACTGCATCTCCAGACACTTCTGGGCAACTCCACCACCCCTAAATCTCCAGCCCTCTGTGCCTTTGCTGGTGCTTTTTATCTGGTTGGAACGCCCAGCATCTTTCTTCTTCAAAAGTCAAAATATTACTCAATCCTATTAAGGCTAGAGATAAGGTAAGAAGAAAACACTGGGTATTAGTGAGAATCAATCAGTGAGTAACAGTTAGAAGTAAAAGGTGGTTGACAGGTTTTCATTTTAAGTATTACAGAGTGTTTTTCAAACACCTAAATCTCAACTATGTCTGGGAGATTATCCTGGTATATCACACTTTATAAATTAGCCAACTATGATAGTATATCATAGTTCATACTTGAATGACACTATCAAGGTTGAAATACTGAGTATAAGATATCTCTGCTCATTCAATGACAAAATCAGGTAAGAAAAATTCTAGCAAGGCTAGAACTTAACAATTGCCTAAAGTGAAATATGCCTTCTTGTTAGCAGGGCAGCAGCATATTTGCCTGATTACATTACAGGAAGTTACATTCTAATCCAAGATTGTTTCATTAACATTAAAAATATAATATTCCTCTTATAAATTGTCCAGGTCCCATAGGAGGCATTCCATTTTTAGGTATTTTCCTCATGTTTCTGATTTTCCCTGAACTCTACCGATTATAAGGTGTTGTACACACCCTTCTTGAGGAACATCTTAAAGAAGTTGTTTTCCCAAAACCTCTTTGACTCTTGTCAGCCCCTTCATTCCTCTCTCAAGCTTAACAAAAAATACACAAGTTGCTAAGTCTAAAACCTAGACTATTTTACCAACTTAAGTCCCCATTTTTGCTGTAGACCCTGGCTGAACTTCTCCCTAACACTTTGACCAACTCCATGTCATGGATTCAAGTTATGTTATCTCTGCGGTCCTTGAAAAAACCCAACACATATATACCTTATATGAACACACAAAAAGGATTTGTCACTTGCATTCTGCAAGCAGCTTTACTGAACTCCAGACTCAACCCTAAAGTCTCCAAATTGAAATCCAATCACTTTCCCACTGCAGAAAGGGAAACCATTGATATCGTCTTGTTCTTCACTAACTCCTCTCCCAGACATGCGCACTCTCTGCGGCCTGTGCCCACCCACTTCTGTATCCTCTGAGTCCCTGCATGATTCAACACCAGTAATTCCCTTTCGCCACTCTCTGGGGGTAGGGGAGAGGGGAGGACTGAAGAAAAACTATTTTCAAAAGTAATTTTTCAAAGTGGCACAAAGTGGCAAAAGGTAACTATTTATTATAATTATGGTAATAAAGAGCATTATTACACTGTTGACCTTTGAGGGTTGGAAGAGAAGCTTTCAGCTTACAAACATGAACTAATGAACGATGAATTTTAAAACCACGTGCTATTCTCACTCTCCCATCCCCTGGACCCCATGCCAATGCCCATTTTCCTCTTATTGGTTAAAGTTCAAGTGGGGTAGCATTGTAAGCTTAAATTTGGTGCAAAATAAAACAGACATTCTATTAATTGCAAAATTAAAAGCTCTTCCTGGAAGGGGTCCACCATTTTCACAGCCGACACCGCCCTCGCTCCCCGCACTGCAGAGCCTGCTTGTAGGGCTGTACGTGTTCTTCCTTGTCTTTCTTCACTGCTAATCATAGAGTCATGAAGTTAAGAGGAATACTTTTTTCCTTCTTTTTTTGTATATCCTATTGTTTAAATGTACCCTATGGTACAGAATGATACTGTGATAGATACACATATACAATGTATAATGAGCGAATCAGGGTAATTAGCATAACCATCACAGGAGGAATACTTTTGTTGTTTTTAATCCAATTTTTGCTCCTTCTGTAGGAATACTTTTTAATTCAATAAATTTCAATAATTTCATTTTTTAACTCAATTGAGGTATATTTCCTTTTTGCAAACTATTTTTCCACTGGTATTTTAAAAAATCAGTTAAAGATTTTTCTGTTTTCAATACAGCTTCTCTCTGACTTTTTAAACAGCCCCTGGTTGCCAAATTGTAAAATCCGAGTTTGTTTACATATAACCCTTCACAGAGCCACCAAGAGAATCAAACCTAAAGTGTACTTCCACCTGACCATGAGGCAGTCCCAAACACTTCCTACCGTCACACTATACACAAACACAGGTGCACCCACATGCACATACATGCATGCATCTTCCTGGCATGTTTGGAGGCCTCAAAGTTTTCAAAGAAATTTGGTCAGGGCTCCAAACAGTACTAGATTTCACACCAACACATAATTTACTATTGTTGAAGATAGAAATCCAAATATGAATTTTTTTAATTGCCAGGATTTAAACACATGCTTACCTTAGACCTCTTATTACCTCAATAGACCTCCGACGATCTGTAAAGTTATTTTCTCTTTTTTACATTTCTCTTTCTACCTGCTGATGGGTGCAAATTAAATACAAGTACTATATTTAAAAAGACAACCATGCCGTCATGCTTGAAGCACTCTGAAGTGGTTTATTCCTTTTACTTTAACCTTTCATTCAAATTTACTTTCTCCAGTATAGGGGGACATGGTTCTTTATTTATTTCTGCCCTAGACTGCAAGGACCTAAATTGCAAGAATTAGTTATAAGAGGGCATTTAACAATACTGAAGTTTGCTTTTATACCACGCTCTACATCAAAGCACCAACCTTCAAGGGCCAGCTATATTCCTGTTATACAAGTTTATGAATTGCTCTACATTTTGTTATATCTTCAGCTTTAAATGCAACAATTTCCTCATATAAAAACACTGAGTGGTCTGTGAAAGATGTTGAAACACTCAGGGTATGATTCTTCATTGCAGAGCACAAAACTTGTCTATGCCTTGGGCTTATTAATATTTCATCTTCCTATAAGAAATGAGGTTTGCTTTCTTTCCATAAAATAAATGAAATGGACCCATATGAGCACCATGTGATACTATTATGTCTGAAAGGGAGACAAATGGAAAAGGATAAGATTTTTCATGTAAAACTTTAAACCAAGAGTTTAAAATCAGACCATTGAAAAATAATGCAGTATGTATTACCATCTCCATTTACATGAGGACACGAAAGCTCAGAGATGGGACCACAGCTACATAATTTACAGGGCCCAGTACCAAATGAAAATGCAGGGCCTCTTGTGCAAAAATGACCAACAGTGTCAAAGCGACAGCAACAGAGTATTAAACTAAGCTCGGGGACCTGTGTGACTGCACAGATTGTACACATATGAAGACACTCCAACTCAGACATTAAATAACTTCTGTAAGATCAAGAGTTAAAAAGTAACTGGAGTTTGAACCCTGTAAGTTTGATTTCAAAATTTAGAACTCTCTTATCCTCAAACAATAAACATAATTTCTTGAATCAAGCCAAACATAAAGATTATCTCGAGATAACCCATACAATAGTCTAATTACATCATCATTGATCCTCATTTTGCAGACAAGGAAACTGAGACTTACAAAGGTTGAGTAATTGTCTACTGAAGTAGATGGTTGCTATCTTTTGACTATCCAGCATCCACAACTCCTCCCTAATAGCACATCAATTCCCTTTTGAAGAATTACCTTTAGCAGAACATAAGCACCCTAAGGGCAGGATGTTTTCCTGTTCTCACCTATATCCTCAGTGCTCATAACACAGGTATACAGTAGATTATAAGTATTTGCTGACTGAGGTGTGTGTACTGTTTGCCCACCACAGCAAGGGGCCTACAGCCTCACACGCTCTCTCCCTCAGAGGTTCCCTCCCGTCACCTGTGCAGCAAGAGAGGGAGGGCAGCACATGCCCTAAGTTAGCACTCTCCAGAACTTTGATTCTTGAGTCCCATACAGAAAAGTTAGTGCCTGATCATTTCAATGGTCTTGACCTGACAAGAAATATAATAGACCATGCTTTTGTATAGGTTCTGTCTTGATTCCAAGCCTCACTCTCTAGCCTTCTCATTACATGTATGAGCTACTCACTACAATGCATACACATACATATGCAGATGTCAGGTGTCCCAAGCCCACCCTCAGGTTCCATGATTTACTAGAAGAACTGACAGAACTCTGAAGAACTGTTATGTATACTCATGATTATGGTTCATTACAGCAGAAGGATAAAGATCAGAATTAGCAAAGAAGCCAGCTGTGGTGGCTCACACCTGTAATTCCAGCACTTTGGGAGGTTGAGATGGGAGAAATACTTGAAGCCAGGAGTTCAAGACCAGTCTGGACAACAAAACAAGATTTTGTCTCTACCAAAAAAAAAAAAAAAAAGTTTTTAATCAGGCATGGTAGCACCTGTAGTCCCAGTTACTCAGGAGGCTGTGGCAGGAGGACAGCCTGAGCCCAGGAGTTCAAGGCTGCAGTGGGCTGTGATTGTGCCACTGCACTCCACCCTGGGCAACGGGGTGAGACACCATTTCTTTAAAAATAAATTAATTAAAAGTAAAATAAAATCAGCAAAGGAAAAAGACTCCTAGGGTGGAGTCCAAGAGGAACCAGAAGCAAGTCTCTAGTTGTCCTCTCTGAGCAGAGTTGCATGGACAGCACTTAATTCTCCCATCAGTGATGTGCAGCAACACAAGGGAAGCATTGCCAACCACAGAAGCTCACCCAATTCTTGGTGTCTAGGGTGTGTCTGTTGCCAGCCGGTCAGATAGCTAGGCAGTACCTGTGTGACCACTACTTTGCTACTCAGTGTCCAGCCCCCAGAGATCACACTGATACAACATGACACAAGGCCTCAGGAGTACAAAAACGCTCGTCTCAAGCATGATGTTCCAAGGGCTCAGAGGCTGTCTCCCAAGAACCTGTCAAGGGCCAGTCCTCCTAAAGACAGGCCTTTCTTTGGAATGTTCAGGGCTTGAGCAATCTGCACCTGCTGGGTTGACCCTTGACTGCACAACATCCAATAAATCTCCTGGCTTGAATTAACTACAATTGATTTCTGTTGTTTGCAGCTAAAAACCTGTGCAATCACACAGCTAATAATTATAGAAGCAGAAAGTTCAGGTCTTCCTGATTCTAAAATCTATGTCACGAAAAATTGGTTGTTATGAAACATCATTTAGCAAAGGAATTTATCAAGTGGAAGAAGACTAATGGGCCACAGAAGTTAAGGCAAGGCTCAGCAGTTCTCTCAGAAACCATCCTAAGGAAATAGTGAATAAATACACAAACATGGGTTTCAGTATTTATATGTACAAATATATTTATTGCCATATTATTTTTATGGTACAAAATTAGAATCAATTTACACACTCAACACATATGATTGGTTAAATCAGAAGCTGATAAACTTTTTCTGTAAATGCGCAATACAGTAACATAGCTGTACAGCTTTGAGCTTTGAAGGCTATACATCATTGCAGCTTCTCAGCTTGCCCACTGTAGTGCTGAGGCAGCCACTGACAATAAACAAATTAGTGTGGTTGTGTTCCAGTAAAACTTTATCTACATGAACAAGTGAGGATTTGACCTGCAAGCTATAGTTTGCCAACCCTTGGGTTAAATTATAATAAGTATTATTACACACAACAGAATATTTCATTTTTTAAAATTAAGTACATCTATACCTGCGATATAAAAAAAGCAGATCTATCTGTACAGATGTGAAAAGATGCCTACTGACATATAACTAAGCAAATAAAACCTGTGGACTCATACCATACATATATTTTTGAGAAAAAAGATATTTGTATATGCACAGGGAAAAATGTAGAAATAAGACTGTTAATAGTGATTATCTCTGGAAGGCTGAAATTATGTGAAACTTTTACTTGCTATTTCATACATTTCTGTCCTGTTTGAAGTTTTTATTATAAACATATATATTTACAATCAGACAGAAAATTCTATTTCAGAAAAAATCATTAAGGCTGCAGCCAAGACATATACTTAATCCTCTACTAAATTATTCAAGCTTCTAGTAAATTAGAAATCCTGAATCCAGGATGACTTCTGTTTGAAGTAGCAGCTCTTCCAGCCCAGGCATTAGTGCCATCACTCCTTAAAGTTCCTTCCAAGCCACGGTTCTAGAGAATTTTTCAAAATCCGATTTATTTTTTCTCTTCCCATCGCAATGACTATCCTACCAATTATCTTCCCTCAAAGGAAAAGATTTTTAACCACCTAAAAAAATATGAGCCCTGATAGAAGAAGTGTTATATTTTGAGTGTGGAGGAATAATTATCTTCCCTCAAAGGAAGAGATTTTTAACCACCTAAAAAAATATGAGCCCTGATAGAAGAAGTGTTATATTTTGAGTGTGGAGGGATAATCTTTATATACAGCTCTGTCACACTACAAATTCTTGGAATTCCAGTTTTCACATTTCATTTCTAAAATAATACACAAACGCCTGAAACCACCTTCTTAGAGAGAATTTACAGACAAGCAGCACTAAGAAACCCAGAGCCCTTAGAAGTTAAAAATATAACACCTTCTTGAATTGAATTTATATGCTGCATAAATGTAATTTATATACTGTAATACTGAAAATATCCAATGCTAAGTTCCTTAGGATATACAAAAATAGATACAAACACACATAATCTATTTCTTTCTTTATCACTTTTTTTTTCTTTTTGCATTTTGGATGACTGCTAAGTTTCCTGATATTTATAGAGAAGAATAAAATCAAAAAGACAAGAACCCAAGCCTTCCACAGACCTTGTTTATCTCCAAGGGGTCATTTTGCACCAGAAGCTGTCTTTCATAAAGAAAGACCACTGCTCATAGAAGGTTGGGTTTTCTCTCTCAATCACAGTGTCATGTAATTTCAGAGTAATAAACCACGCTCTAGCATTACGTGTATCAGATATTCCTCAGGAAACAAGGATGGTCTTATATCTTTAAGTGCTTTTTTTTTTAAGATTGTCCCGAACTTTCTTACGTGGTCATCAAAAGATGACAGCTTAGTATCTGTTATTAACATAAGAAAACTGATTTGTAGATAGTTTGCTTAGATCCAATCAAAGGAAGCCTCCTTTTCTGTTAATTGGATAATTAATGGCATTTTTCAAACCAGCATTGATCCAAGTACCTTTTATGCTCATTGGCAGATTGATTATCCATGAAGAAGTTCTGTTATATTTATTATCCATTTGGATGGGAAGGAAGGCCTTGGTGAAGGGACAAAAGGATTAGCTTTGTTTACTCCCCACTCTACCCTTTCAACATTCAGCCTCCTTTGTGAGTTGGCTGTGATTTGAGTCTTAGAAAGGACGAATCTTGACGAAAATCTTTAATAGAATTAAAATCTATTTCAGGCATCAAAAATAGAGTTTGATTATGTCTGTGCATTCATGGTTTCTTAGGGGGAGGGGCACAAAACTCTTGCCTATATTTATCTGCCAAGCCTTTTTTCTATACCCCTGTCTCCCGCCCCCACCTCCCTCTCTCTCATATTTCTATGACTAAAAGACAAAACCATGGGCTGGTTACTGCAACAGTATCATTTATTTGTGTTCTTCAGGCAGCCTGCAACACAGCCAGAAGATAATGGACACCTCATTTATTCAAGCTCTGAATGATCATATTTAATTCCCTGTGACAGCTGTCTTCCCCACATTAGCATTGCAAATAAGTTCGGTTTTGTAATGGCCTTCTATTGAACATGATTCAATTATGTGTGGTCCGTATCGAGGCAGGATGCGGTCTTAGTATCTATAGCAATATTTCTGCAAGCTGCTGCTCTTTACACTGCTCACATTTAAGCTGCCTGTTTACCACAATGCTTTCCTTGAACTATGTTGAACTCCGTACACTTTCAAATAAAATAAAGAGGAATGAATGTAATTTGAAAAAGCAGTTACTGGGTGTATAGATATTATATACCTCCTCCCCTTTACGTATATAATCAACCTGGAAGCACTTGGACAAAAATTGCCAATTGTCCCATTTTACAACCCAGATAATAAAATCATTATGGCCAATTAAATGATTACACAATGCTAGACACACTGGGGTTCAATGCCTGGTTTTACATGTCACTAACAACACACCATCAGGCATTAAGGCAATCAGTCTGAATTCAGTCATTTTCTTGTAATGGAGGTGAGAACCCTGTGCCTGGAAGGAAAGCGGCTTCTTCATGGACCGAAGGAAGATTCTAAAGTAACAAGATCTTAGCAAGGGGTGAAATGCAGCCCTCTATCCTCAAAAACGTACACCTCGCCAATTGGCTCCTGCCTTCAGAAGTTCATCTGCAGAAGCAGCCACCACCTGGGTTTCCATGGGGTCCTCCAGGCCTGCTAGCTGTGGAACCCGCATGTGATGGAAAGAGGTCACTGAGTAGGACAGAGGGGCTACTCACCCAGACTCCATAAGACATCATCAGAAACCCTATGTCACAGTGACTCTGAAGCCAGCTGAGCTGGCTGCCCAATGTAACTCGTGGTCTCCAAAGGGACAAAAGCTCTGAGTTTTTACATCTGATGTTAGGAAAGAGCACTCATTCCTCAGGCCTCGAGTTGCCAGGCAGAACGACTTACCTAGATAGGACTCCCGGCTTCCTCATTGCTAGGCGTGAGTGACCGGCTGGTAGGGTTGGAAGCAGGAACTTGGCAGCCTTGATTCAGCTCTTTTCCCCTTTGGCTCTCTCTGCCTGTCGAAAGGGCACATTCTGGTCTGGTGTCTCAGCCGTGTAGAGAGCTTAGTGGGGCAGAGCTGCCAAAGAGGCCAGACATTTGGGAGGTTACATTCAATTCCAGGAAGAGTTAATAACTGTACTTGACTCAAGTCATGTCCTCCAATACAGCTTTCTCAGTTAAAAAAAAAAAAAAAAAGCTAGTATCATCCATCTATCTGATTCCTGGGTCTGTCTCTCAGTTGGTTGGGAGACGAGGGAAAAGAGAGTTACCTATTGGACTCAGCCCTTACACCTGCCAGCTCAATCCTTCCCCTGCTGTTTGACATTAGCGTAATGTGGGGCAGTGCTTATCAGACTTTAATTGTGCATGCACATCACCTGTTAAAATGCAGATTCTGATTCAGTATGTCTGGGATGGGGCCTGCGATGCTACATTTCTAACAGGTGCCTAGGTAATGTTGATGCTGCTGGTCCACGGACCGTGCTTTGGTAGCAAGAATTTAAAATGTAGTCTCCAAAACCGAGAGAATTCAGAGCAGACCCAGCTGCAATAACAAGTGGGGGCAAGGTGTTCTGTATCCTCTTCCTTCCCTTAAGGTGGGATCTGCACATTTTATTGTGGATTATTATCATCTGGAAAGTTTGCAAACTCAGATTACTGAGACTCCCAAGAATTTTTGCTCAGCAGGCCTGGGGTAGAGCCCAGGGATCTGCATTTTTAAGAAGGATTTTCACATGTAATATGTCTTCTAACAGGTTATTCTCATGCAGATGGTCCTAGAACCACACTCTGACACAGGCTAAGGAGTCAGAAGATTCTTGCCTAGAACTACTCAATAATGCCACCGTGCTCTGTATGGCTCGTTACATGTTGCAAATTTGCCAACCATACATCTGATAAGGGGTTAATATCCATGTAACTATACATAATGAATCCAAATAACTCAGTAGCAAGGAAAAAAACAACTTGATCAAAAAATGGGCAAAGGATCTGATTAGACACTTCTCAAAAGAAGACATACAAATGACCAACAGGTCTATGAAAAAATGCTCAAAATCACTAATCATTAGGGAAATGCAAATCTAAACCACAATGAGATATTCACCTCACACCTGTTAGAATAGCTATTATTCAAAAGATGAAAGATAACAGTTGTTGGCAAAGATATGGAGAAAAGGGGGCCCTTGTTCACTGTTGGTGGGAATGAAAATCAGTACAGCCATCATAGAAAACGGTTTGGAGGGTCCTCAAAAAGTTAAAAGTAGAACCACCATATGATCCAGCAATCCCACTTCTGGGTATTTATCCAAAGGAAATGAAATTAGTTATGTCAAAGAGATATCTGCACTCCCAGGTTCACTGCAGCATTATTCACAATAGCCAGGATATGGAATCAATCAATCTAGTCCATCAAAGGATTAATGGATAAAGAAAATGTGGCATTTATGTACATAGGAATACTATTCAGCCCGAAAAGGAAAAAAAAAAATCTTGCCATTTGCAACATCATAATGAATCTGGAGCACATGATAAGTGAAACGAGCTAGACATAGCAAGATAAATACTGCATGATCTCACTTACATGTGGAATCTAAAAATGTCAATGTCATAGGAACAGAGAGTAGAATGGTGGTTGCAAGGGGCTGGGAGAGAGATGTTGGTTAAAGGGTACACATTTTTAGTTAAATCAGATAAATACGGTTTGGAGATCTCTTGTACAGTATGGTGGCTGCAGTTAATAATAATATATATTTTAAAGTTAAGAATGTAGATTTTAAATGCTCTTACCACAAAAAATGTTAAGTATGTGTTAATTAACTTGATTTAATCATTTCACAACATATACATATATGAAAACATCACACTGTATAGAATAAATGTATATCATTTTATGTCATTTATACCTTAATGGAGCTGGGGAAATCTTTTTTAAAAAAGAAAATTCCCTATTATATTTAAGTCTGCAAACTAGATGTTACTGAAAGACTTCTCATAATACTTTGCCCAAACTGTCATTTATGCTCTCCAATGGCATCAGGCAAAACTGTGGCCATAAGATTGCCCTTTCTTTCCTATGAGCTAGGGAAGCTTATTAGAGGGGCAAGGACACTGATATCTTGAAAAAAGGTTGCATTTTAACACACTAAGAATTACAGAGACAGAAGCAACATACAGCAAAAAGTGAGAATGTGAGCCTCTTTTCTTTAACCACAGAGCATGAGTAAATAAGTAAATAGTATATAAACATTAAAATTTTACCATCTGGCTGTTCATAGCTCACTATATGCTGTATTCACAAGGAAATTTCTCATCCTAAAACACCAAGTCTATTAGAATAGATGAAATAGCTCTCTGGTAACTTGTGGATTTGGGGGATCCTTTGAAGGACGCCTCCCTATTCTATCCTAACTCCTATTTCCTGTATTTATTTTCTGCAGCCATTTTCTTAGGCATATAAAATAAATCATTCTACTTGGCTCCTCCAGACATCTACTGATAAGTCTACTCTAACTTGTTCAGTTTCTCGCAGCTACACCACAATTCCTAGCAGAATTTTTAGTCTTTAACTTTTCCAACTTTTCCTTTCTTTTTTTTCTTCTTATGACTCTCCGGTTGTACTCAAGGTATTCTAATCATACCCTCTCCCTTGTTAGCTCCAATGATATCCCATGTCTCAAACCATCCTTTTTTTTTTATTTTTTATTTTATTTCTTTTCTTCTTTTTGGAGACAGAGTCTCCCTCTGTCACCCAGACTGGTGTAATCTCAGCTCACAGCAACCTCTGTCTCCCAGGTTCGAGCGATTCTCCTGACTCACCCTCCTGAGTAGCTGGGACTACAGGCAAATGCCACCACACCCAACTAATTTTTGTATTTTTTGTAGAGATGGGGTTTCACCATGTTGGCCAGGCTGGTCTCAAACTCCTGACCTCAAGTGATCTGGCCGCCTCAGCCTCCCAAAGTGCTGGGATTACTGGAGTGAGAAACCACACCTGACCCATTTTGTTCTTTCATCTGAGAGTTTCTTGCATCCCAGGATGGCATCATCCCAATGCCTGAAGTAATACATAAATTTAGTCTCTCCTTTCTCAAAAGGAAAAACACTTCCTTTTTTTTTCTTTTTTCTTTTTTTTTTTTGAGACTGAGTCTTACTTTATCACCCAGGCTGGAGTGCAGTGGGATGATCTCAGCTCACTGAAACCTCTGCCTTCCGAGTTCAAGCGCTTCTCCTGCATCAGACTCCTGTGTAGCTGGGATTACAGGTGCACACCACCACGCCCAGCTAATTTTTGTATTTTCAGTAGAGATGGGGTTTCATCACATTGGCCAGGCTGGTCTCAAACTCCTGACCTCAGGTGATCTGCCTTCCTCAGCCTCCCAAAGTGCTGGGATTACAGGCATGAGCCACTGCGCCCAGCCAGGAAAAACACTTCTTGAAAGGAAAATAAACATAGTCCCAAGGTGAACTTCTACAGGATAAATCCAAAGTATTTCTGCCATGTGTTTTACCATAGTATCTTAGTCCAATTGTGCTGCTAAAACAAAATATCTGAGACTGGGTAATTTATAAACAGCATAAATTTATTCCTTACAGTTCTGGAGGCTGGCAAGTCCAAGATTGAGGCACCAGCAGATTCAGTGTCTGGTGAGGGCTGCTCTCTGCTTCCAAGATGGTGCCTATCGCTGTGTCTTCAAAGGCAGTAGGCAGAAGGGCAAGAGGGCAAAAAAGAGGCCAAATTCCCTCCCTCAAGCCCTTTAAAAGGGTACTAATCCCATTCATGAGGGCATACCTCTCATGATTAATCACCTCCTAAAGGCCCCATCTTTTATACTATCACCTTGGTAATTAGGTTTCAACATGTGAATTTGGGAGGAACACATAATTCAGACCATAGCATACAGGAAGGGTGAGATATGCATATCTCTTTGACAGCCATGTTCTCCAATATGGCCAAAGTCCAGTTGTCCACAGCCCCCAATCTCCACCCCATCTCATTGCATTAAGCTGTTAGTCAATTTAGAGACTGAAGTTAAAGCCAGGTGTGGGGACTGTCACCGATAATCCCAGCACTTTAGGAGGCTGAGGCAGGTGAATCACCAGAGGTCAGGAGTTCAAGACCAGCCTGGCAAACATGACAAAACCCCGTCTCTACTAAAAATACAAAAATTACTCAGGCGTGGTAGTGCATGCCCAGCTACTTGGGAGCCTGAGGCATGAGAATTGGTTGAACCTGGGAGGCGGAGGTTGCAATGAGCCGAGATTGTGCCACTGTACTCCAGCCTGAGCAAGACACCATCAAAAAAAAGAAGAAGAAGAAAGAAAAGAAAGAGAGAG
>NW_012113030.1:1125767-1207400 GCF_000951035.1 Colobus angolensis palliatus | reverse complement strand
AAAGAAAGAAAGAAAGAAAGAAAGAAAGAAAGAAAGAAAGAAAGAAAGAAAGAAAGAAAGAAAGAAAGAAAGAAAGAAAGAAAAAAGAAAGAAGCTGAAGATAAATATGGTCATTCCTTTACTTGAGTGTCACTTAATAAAGGCATTCCTTTTGTTGATTACATTAGCAAGCAGAAAACACAATAGGATAATGGGAGTTTGTTGAGTAAAAATGCAGAAGTCATCACAGAGAAACATTCTAAAATTCTGCATTGCATACCACTCAACCTGTAAATCCAAAGGCATTTTGATTTTACCTCCCACCCATTATACCCCAGCTTACCCTTCCTGCACCTCACTGCAGCAGACCTTGGCATCTTTACCTCATGTCCCAATCCTCTCACTTCTTTATACTTTCCCAAGATACCTGAACTCAATAAATTGCATGCTCCCTGATTTGCAATTACCCTTGACTATGGCTTCTTCTGCCCTGGAAGTGACAGTGACTGGAGTCTTTTCCAGACCCATCTCCTGCCTTTGCACTTTCATCACTGTGCATTCCTCCTCCAGGTCCCCTGCTCTGCCTTTCATATTCCTCTCCCAGTGATTGGGAGGTGGGCCACAGAGCTGAACCTCCTTTTCCCACACAATAACACACAGAAGCTGTCTTAGCAACAGGGCCTGGCATGAGCACAAGTCCTCATTTCAGAACCTACCTCTGAGACCAAAGGAGTCCCTGGCAGGAGTCACTGTACCATGCTCATGAGTCTCTGGGCAGCCCCAAACCACTTCAGAATACTCCAAGCCAATCTTCCAGGCACTTCTCAGGAGGCTGGCTCCACTTCAGCAAAGTGCCCTGCACTGAAAGACAAATTTTCCATTGGTAACTAGTGCAGTTAATGAGAGCGCTGGACACTTTGGCACTAAGGAAATTAGCCAGAATTTAATTCTGCCAACAAATTGCCTTGGGCTTGATGTCTCACCACGCGCATCCCTTAGGCCTGTTTTAAATTGTGGGTGTGTTTTTAAGTCTTCAAAAAATCAGACTATATTGGCTCCAAGACTGTAATAAAATGTCCTTCCTATATAAAGCAGAATCTGTTCAGCACTAAGTATCTTCTGTGTAACAATTTGCCACACCCCAAGACATGCACGTTTGCGATGGGTGTAAGACCACCCAGAGACACACAGTGGCAATGTGTGCCACATGTTCAATTTCGTCCTTGGCCTCTCTCCATTTTTATTTCCTTAACCATCATCTCATGAGGGTACCTGTTAATGCAGTGAATGTGATTTGTTTGACTTAAAATCAGGTACATTTTCCACAGGTTAACAAATTGTTTGTAGTCATCACTTGGAAATTTCCTTTACTTTTAATAATTCTTTTCTGATTATGTAAATTTTATCCAGTTCTCAAATATATAGTGCCGACAGTGTAACAACTAGAAATAAATGAATACATTGCATACACATTTTTTATTTTGAGGAAAACAAGAGGGTTCAATTATTTTAGACCTCTAATTTTGCGTCATTATCTTCCCCTGGAAAATAACGTGACATCCAGCACTTTAAGTTCATCAAGAGGCCTCAGTTACCACCCTCATCTGAGAAGCATCATGCTCTTTATTTTGAAGAACCTACTCCCATCTGCCCACACATGAGAAGTACCTGCATCCGGGAAAACAGTAAATGCAAGAAAGTCAATAACAAATGAAATTAAAATCTCAGCATTACTTCCAATTACTTTTTCCACACCTAGATACATGCAAATGCATCTCTGTATATCTGTATGTAGATACATTACTTATTTGTTTTATAAGTTTGGGAATCATACTATACGTATTATTTTATAACTTGCTTTTTCCATTTAACAGCATCTATGAGGACTTTTTTCATGCATGCTTATTTTTTATGTTTGCCTATAACCAGAAAATAGATTTAATAAACAGTTTTTTTCCCAAAGCAAAATCAATATACTACCTTAGCCAGAAATATATGACAAAGCTAAAGCAGATGATTGTTCCATTAACTAAATTTTAATTTTTTTCTTTCTATTTAATTAATGATTAGATAATCAAGTTTGTTTTTTCTGTTAAAAAGAAACAGTGTTCAGAACAAGGTTATTCTCCCAAGAAGTCCTGGTTATGTTATTCCTGAAGTTAAGAAAAAAAGGTCAAAAATTTTATATAAAGGTATTGAATGAATTTATATCAAAAATATTATGTAATTAAGTATCTAGGAATTCATGCATTATGCCATATTATCTTATGTGAATATAAATCTTTCTATGAAACTTGTGACAACATTTAATAATGCTTCTAAAATCATCCCCTGCCTATACACAACATGATATTACAACACGAAAAAATTTTTCAGAAATGGTTACATACAAAGTGGAGCACTTTAACTCTGTAGACTTAGAGTCAGAAGTTACAGGGAGGTCAAAAATTATGTGTCCCTGTTCACTTATTTTTTTTAAGTCGGACAAACAATTCAGCACTGTTGGAGAAACCCCCAAATCCATCCCAACATGGATGAAAAAATCCATTGTCTCTGTAAAAGAAATCCTTTTCTTGAAACAGCTGCCAAAGAGAAGCCACCAGCTGGCCCGATGGTTTGGCCAACAAAGCCGGCTAATGTGGAGATGATTATCAGATGGCAATGTCCCAGGGACCTGGGTATCGCCAGCCAGAGCCTGCTGAGTAGGTGACAAGCACCTTGAGTCCCCCAGGCCAAGTCCCCACCTCTCCAGGCTGTCTGGCACACAACACACAGAACTGTTGGCAGTCAGCTCTGGTTATGGCCCTTTCCAAATAATTTTCCCACATGTGAATTCTGAACAGGGGCTTGAGTTAGTGAAGCAAAAGCAGGACACTCTATTGTACACAGTCCCCTTCTCTCGAAGCAACCAGGGGAACACATGGGCTTCAGTCCCGGGTCCAGGGTGCAGCTTCTATCAAAGGACAAAGAAATGATCATGCCATTTTACTGCCTCAAATATTATGTGCTGGTTCAGGATATGATGCCATTGTCCAGATTTTACTCTGAGGAAATTCTTTACCAAACTGTATCTAATATAGGATGTTCCTCATCAAAAACTACAACTTCCTACCAGACCAGAGTGATTCTCCAATTTGACCACCTTGTGCCCAGGAACAAAGCAAAGAGACTTAAAGCAGTCGAGATGTTCACTCTACAAACAGCCCTGTCCCACATCTACTCACCATTTTCCCTTCCTGATTCACACAGGGTCTCCTCAAACTAGTGCAGGAAATGGCCGCTTCTCTCTCAGAACAAGACCTTATCTCCCACTTCACAGAGAAGATATGAGCTCCCTCAAGCCTAGTCACACTCATGCATACACACTCACACAGGCATGCGCGCACACACACATCATACACTGACCAACTCCACACACATCTTTATCATTTCCCCCCATCTCAGAGGAAACATCCTCTCCCCTCATGCCATGCTTATTTTTTTTTTTTGAGATGGAGTCTCACTCCGTCACCCAGGCTGGAGTGCAGTGGCACGATCAGCCCTCTGCCTCCGGCTTCAAGCGATTCTCCTGCCTCAGCCTCCAGAGTACCTGAGACTACAGGTGTGCACCACCATGCACTGGTAATTTTTGTATTTTTAGTAGAGATGGGGTTTCACCAGGTTGCCCAGGCTGGTCTTGAACTCCTGGCCTCAAGGGATCCGCCCGCCTCAGCCTCCCAAAGTGCTGGGATTACAGCTGTGAGCCACCACACCTGGCTTAGACCATGCTTTTGTTCTTCCCCTACTTCAGGATCCCATCAAACGCTTCCTTAACCTTAATCTTTTCCATTCTACTGGCTCCTTTCCCACTGCCCACCAATATATTCAGGTTCCTGACCCCCAGGCTACTTTCAGCCAACAGTTGGTTTCCTTCCCTTTACTGCCAAGCTTCCTGGGAAAAAAAACCTTACATCAGCACTCTATCCTTAACACCAGCCCTCCATCCTTAATCTCTTCATTCAAACCACTCAAGTTAAATCCTGCTTCCTGTCAGAGCCCTGAAGGTACATATTCTAAATCTCACTTTTCTCATCCTTAAAACCAGGATAACGATACAGCATTACTTAGGATGAGGGCTAAGCCATTCTAACAAGGAGACCCCACATTAGAGTGGCTGACCACAGAGGTTTATGCTATTCTTGCTGTAACATTCCTAAAATGAGAGGAACAGTCATCGGGGAAGCCATGCTCCATGTGATCACTCAGAGAACCAGGATTTTTCTATGCTGTTGTTTCATCAGATTTTAATGTGCGGTGAATCATCCAGCTCTTGTTAAAAAAAATGCAGGTTCTGATTTAAGGTCTGGGATAGGGCTTGAGAGGCTGCCTTTATTTATTTATTTATTTATTTATTTATTTTAGAGATGGAGTCTTGCTCTGTCACCCAGGCTGGAGTGCAGTGGTGCTATCTCAGCTCACTGCAACTTCCACCTCCCGGGTTCAAGTGATTCTCCCGCCTCAGCCTCCTGAGTAGCTGGGACTACAGGCATGCACTACCACGCCCGGCTAAATTTTGTATGTTTTGGTAGAGACAGGATTTTGCCATGTTGACCAGGCTTGTCTTGAACTCCTGACCCTAAGCAATCCACCCACCTCAGCCTCCCAAAGTGCTCAATTTACAGGTATGAGCCACCATGCCCGGCAAGAGTCTGCATTTCTAACAAGTTTCCAGGTGATGCCTGGCTGCAGGGATATGAAGCGTACTCTGAGTAGGAGGAGCCTAGGGTGTTGCCCTTTCCTGTTCGATCAAAACTGGGTCATAGGCACCTCTGTATTCCAGCTCTCTAGAAGGGAAAGAGGGCATACGGATGAGTGCATGTTCAGAGTCCTAAGGCCCAGACTTGGGAGGCCCCATCTGCTCACATGCTGCTGGCAAGCATGAGTCATATGGCCACACCTAGAGGCAAACAAGAGTGGGGACCTAGACATTATTTTTATCTATGGTGGTATTTTCTGGGAGGCACTGAGAATAAAGAGCAGATATATTTGAGTGTGCAACACTCGCCAAAACCAAGACAATTATTGGAATATCGTCAGCCATTCCAACTGCTATGGAGTGAAATGGTGTAGAATGGTGATGGCTGGAGCCGACAGTGGTTGGACAGCGGGGTAGAAAAGTGAAGGTGTGGCTTGAAGCACTGCACTATGACCCTAGGAAGGCAAGTACATCTCTAATAGAAATGACAGCCTGGGATACCACACATTCAGAAGTAGATATAGGAGTCATTTGCCCTTGCTGGTCTATTGTTGGCTCTCATGGATGTCCAAATGTTCCTGTATAATTCTGGATATTGCTCAAGATGCAGGACCCCTGCAAGACTTGCTCCTATGCTGCCCAAGCTGAAGGCAACCAGAGTATCATTATGGCATTTCCCTAAATGTTAGCTGTACAAAAGTGCATGTTCTACAGCAAGACTTTCTAAGTTTAAATCCCAGTTCTGCCACTTCCTGTGTGACCTTAGGCAACTTACTTCATCTCTCTGTGCCTCAGTTTTTCACCTGTAAAATGAGGATAGCTATATTACTCATGTCATGAGATAATTTGAAGATTGAGAGTAGTGATGTATTTTAGAAGCTTATACAATACCTGATACACAGTAATTCTTTAAATATCATGCTATGTTTTATCTCAACTTTATTTTCTTAAACTGCTGTAACCATGCAGTGGGTTCTCCTTGTTTGCTGCCTAGACAGAACTGATTTATCAAGACAGGAGAATTGCAATAGCGAAACAGTTTAGGCCATGCACCGTGGCTCACACCTGTAATCCCAGTACTTTGGGAGGCTGAGGCGGTTGGATCACTTGAGGTCAAAAGTTTGAGACCAGCCTGGCCAACGTGGTGAAACCCCAACTCTACTAAAAATACAAAAATTAGCTGGGTGTGGTGGCTGGCAGGCACCTGTAATCCCAGCTACTCGGGAGGCTGAGGCAGGAGAATCGCTTGAACCTGGGAGACGGAGCGAGACTCCAGCCTGGGTGACACAGTGAGACTCTGTCTCAAAAAAAGAAAAAAAAGAAAGAGTTTAATTCACGCAGAGTCGGCCATAAGGAAGAATGGAGTTTTATTATTACACAAATCAGTTTCCCCAAGAACTCAGGGACTGGGGTTTTTTAAGGATAATTTGGTGGGTAGGGGGGTTGGAAAGTGGGGAGTGCTGATTGGTCAGGTCGGAGATGAAATTATAGGGAGCCAAAGCTGTCCTCTTGTGCTGAGTCCGTTCCTGAGTGGGGGCCATAAGACCACATGAGCCAGTTTATCGATCTGAGTGGTGCCAGCTGATCCATTGAGTACAGGGCCTGCAAAATATCTCAAGCCCTAATCTTAGGTTTTACAACAGTGATGTTTTCCCAGGGGCAATTTGGGGAGGTTCAGAATCTTGCAGCCTCCAGCTGCATGACTCCTAAACCATAATTTCAAATGTTGTGGCTAACTTGTTAATCTCGCAAAGGCAGTCTAGTCCCTAGGCAGGAAGGGGATTTGTTAGGGGAAAGGGCTGTTATTGTCAGCCGTAACTTTGTTTCAAAGTTAAAGTATAAACTAAGTTCCTCCAAAAGTTAATTGGCCTACACCCAGGAATAAACAAGGACAACCTGAAGGTCAGAAGCAAGATGGAGTTGGTTAAGTCAGATCTCTTTCACTGTAATAATGTTCTCAGTTACAATTTTTGCAAAGGTGATTTCACTTCTGACTTCCTCAGACCTATCCAAAATTCATTTCTCACCATTCTAGCTCCTTTTTCCCTCGGTCGCCCTAAGTTGAAGAACAAGGCAGCTCAGGTTCTGTGATGATCCTGGCAACCTCACATACCCAAGTATAATGAGTGTGGAAGAAACCCACCTCGAATTACACTGGAGCACAGGACACAAGAACAATTTCTCATGAATTGCTCTTATGGTCAACTCTAAAAGAGTAGAAAGAAAGCAGCACAATCAGCCCTGGAAACTCCTTCGGGTCCAGATGCATTCCTAATAGTTCATGCCGAAATTAAATCATCTCACTGCTCCCTTCCACTGAAGACCTTTTGTGCTGTTGGGATAAAATTCCAAGGGCAATGCTGAAGAGAAAAATAATTACCAAAGGATTCCAATAAACATAAAAGGTAGAGTTTGATTGGACTATGGAGAAGTCCTAGCTATGGAGAATGCCAAGGAGATACAGCAGGCCTGTGCTTTGGGGACAATGGAGAGTACAGGGCTGATTGCTTATGGAATCATTCTACATCTTATTTTAGCATCTTCTGACAAAGCCATCTCTTTATCCCTCTGATGCTTCTTCCTTAAACCACTGCCATTCCCAGAAGCATGCTACCACCAAACACTGGAGCCCCTGACAATCAAAGCAACTGGAGGTGGCCATAGAAAGCTCTACATGATGGAGTGAGAGCAAATGTCCATTCATTAAGGAACTTTCTCCATTAGGAAGGGGAGCCCTGTAAGAGGATATGGATTGAACGGTTCCATCCAATCACTTCATTTTACAGATTAATTTTTTAAATCTAGACAACAAATATTTACAAATTCCTACTGTGTGCTAGGCACTGAGAGACGAGGAACTAATCTAGAAAATTTCAAGTCACATAGTTTTGAATGCTGGACCAGAGTCCATGTCTTGATCCCCGGCAAAGCATTCTCCATCTACATCCCGCTCCTCCTAAGGGTCCGCTGTGCTCTGAGAACATGGGTTAACGTCTGCCACAGCTTTCCATTCTCAGGCAGGCAAATTTCTGCACAAGAAAAACCACAAGCAAATTTACAGAGAAGGTCCTCTTTCCTCAGGGCCCAGTTAGGCAACTGAGAGGCTGATAGAAGCAAAACCACATTTGTTGAGCACTGCCTATGTGCCAGGGCCTCTTCTAAATACTTCACCCACACTGTCCCATTTAATCCTCACAACCCCCTCACAGATGGGTACTATTGCTAGCCCCATGTTACAGATGAACAAAAGTTTACAGACGTGAAGAAGGAAAAAAGATCTTGCTCAGGATCTCATAGCTAATGAGCAGAGATCCATGCCTTAAACTCAGCTTTTCCCAGCAGCAAAGCCAGAATTGTTTTCCACAGTTCACTGCCCAGTAATTTAATGAAATAAACAACTGATTGTTTCTGAGATCACAAGAGCTTTGGCATATAGGAGTCACATGGGATTGTTAAATACTCTGTAACTACAATACCATCAGATGGGGGTGATTTGTTCTTATGGTTTGTGGACTCCCTTTGGCTCTGTCTACCAAATCACTTTTTGGGGTTTTGCAAAATAGGAAACAAAAGTGACAATATTTTAAATCAAACAGGATCTATGTATTAGTTATACTGTGCCTATATCTCTATGTAAATGTTAAGTGGTTTTCACTAATTCCCAGAGCCACCTTATATACCAGTTTCTCTCTAAAGTGGAGAAACCACATTTGAAGCAAATCAGGCACGAGCGAGCAGCGTAATAGAGAACGCCACCACAAGGGGGTTTCTCATGTGTCTGTAATGTTCCACTAATTAAACTTTGGAAGCATTAAAGACTGTCTTCAATGTGTATACATACCCACAGTGCAGCCTGACAGAAAAAAAAATCCATTCCAATGAGTCATGCACCAACAGCAGTGAACAGATGGATTTGAATTGTTAGGGTCCATAATTATGTGAATACAGTTTTCTCTCTATGAAAAAGATTAGTTGTTCAGACATGCAGCTTATGAACCCAACTTTATGCAACGTATATGGGTTTTTTTTTTCTTGCAGTACATCAAATAACTAAGCACACATGCCAATGACTGACTGTGACGGTTTTATCAGGGAGCCCCAGAAGCTAAAGGGGCAAACTTTTTGGCAATGTGCTACAGGAAGTATGAAGAGGAGACTAGTTTCTAAAAATAAAAGAAAGAAACACAGTGAAAACATGAATGAAAAACATTCAAATCAATGCTGCAGATTTGCTTTCCCACATCTGGATGTACCTTCAAACAAATCTCATTACCAAATAAAAACTAAAGAAATTAAAACAAGTCACCTCTATGATGTTTCACCAGCTATGATTGTTTTGCTCCATTCAAAGATGCATAAAATACTTTTAAGATACAGGTCTAAAATGAATAAATAAGTAAATAAAAAGATACACGCCTAACCATGCCTTAGTGTAGTAAATCCAGTATGGTCCCAGCTTCACACCCATTCATTTAATTAAAGAGCCTACTGTGCAATCAAACCAATCCTGTGACTTAGCATGGGCAAATAAAAAGTGATTTAAGGTAAATATAAGAACCATGGAGCCTGTCATTCAATTTAAGCTACATGGATCCCACCTTGCTCATCAATTTAAAAAGAATATGAACTTCAACCTATAAGAGTTTTGCAAAGCAAAAATGATAATACCCATTGAAAAGCACTTTTAACTGAGGAAAAAACTATTCTGTTTAACATAGTGCAGGGCTTGACAACCACCAAAAATTAGAGTGTCCAGGCCATGCCCAAGCGTCACAGCTTCTCTAAAAAGAGTATGTTTCAAACTCCACCTTTCCAGCCTCTTCCTTGGTCCTACAGTTGTCAAGTAACTTCTGAGCCAGCCATCTTACCACTCCAAAGATGAGGTTCTTCAGCAAAACTCCTACCTCACAAGGGAAAAAAATATATATTGGAAAACTGGAATTGATCAAATAAGCCACATCAGAAAGGACTAAAGTGCTGATGACTGAATAAGAGCTAGGAGCTCATTGAACATAATATAGGCTGGAGAATTTACAGAGATTCTTCAGAGACTGGAGAGAGATATCCAAATCGCCTTCCTGTACCTGGCACTCAAGCTTACCATTGCCCCTAGACATCAGGAAGCTTTGCACTGACTGTGAGGACAGGTTACCATCCCTGCAACTGGTTAGTCAATATGTCTCTTCCTCACACACTGACCATGTGCTTATGAGAGTAGGGGTTGTATGTTCCTGTTTCATTCATACTTCTGGCAACATGCTTGGTATATGATTTGCACTTATAAATGTTTGCTGAATACATAAAGTAACTACTTCATGCATGGGTTCATGCATCGCTATACAGAAAACCGTGACCTCAAGATACAGATACTTGGCTGGGCATGGTGGCTCATGCCTGTAATCCTAGCACTTTGGGAGTCCAAGGCGGGAGGATTGCTCGAGTCAAGGAGTTTCTAGACTAGCCTGGGCAACATAGCATGAACTTATCTTTACAAAAAAAAAAAGAAATACATATATATATGTGTGTGTGTGTGTGTGTGTATCTATTGGATATCTTAATTTCCACTTCCCAAATATATTGAGTTTTCCTTATTAAGTCAAAAAATACAATCCCAGCTAACATAATAAGTAAGTATAACAGCATTCTGCCCTCTTTTCTATTTCATTTTAGTTGGTTTTCATGAAATCTGTGTTTGTGAGAACACTATTAATGTGTTTGATACATAAAGTTTTTTTTTTCTTAGTTTAGTAAAATGGGAGAGGCTTCTATCTCCTTAAGTCCAAGGGAAATAGCATTTCACCTGTGGTTTTAACTTCTGAATTATATAGTCACACATGAACATGAGTCTATTTCAAAAGCCATATTACAAGGAAATAGAATGAAAGCTACCCAAAACATATATCTAAAAAGAGCTAGATAAATCACGCTTGCTAATATTCATATATTTAACAAAATGTTATAATATTTTATAAATCATCTGCTTTCAAATCTAATTGTTTTTCTTCTTAACAAACAATATTAAGTCTTTTCTAGAATGAAATTCTAAACAAGTGAGTCCACTGCTTAAACTATGTGAGTAAACTCTGCATTGACCTTTATGGCAGGTCTTACTCTGACCCTTGTTTACCTCCCCACTTGCATGCCCCACCATTCCTCCATAGATTCTGTGTCCCAACTAGACCGGACTATATTTAGCTCTACAAACACGTCAGGCCACTCTCTGTCTCCCCTGAGTGTTCATGTGTGCTGGCCACTGCCTCGACCTTCCTCTACCTCCTCAATCCTTCTGCCTTGGTAACACCAATTTGTCTTTCAGATCTTAGCGGAGACGTCCAGAAAGCCTTTTCTGAACACCACCACTCTTCCGCAACATGAAGTTAGGAGTCTTCTCTGTGCCCCTTCAAATACCCAGATCATACCTCTGTGCTACCATATCCTTACCAAGTGATTGCTTATTACCTGTGTGTATTCCTAGATAGTAGCTACTCCATGAGTATTATTGAATGTATGCATGCATGCTAAAAGAGGTAAGATAGATGACAAAGTGGTCCTTTCTTGCTAAGTTTATGTTTTGTACCTCAGTCATGTGCATGAGTAAGAAAATCACCTTACATCATGGCCTCTCACCATAACAATCTTTATAGTCCTTTAAACAACTTTATGTAATAATGATAGGAAGATCCTAGAAGGATTTGCCTTAACCTCATACTAATAGTCATCATCCAGTAATTGTTATCCCAAAATTACTTTTTTAATTTTTTTTTTTTTTTGAGACGGGGTCTCGCTCTGTCTCCCAGGCTGGAGTGCAGTGGCAAGATCTTGGCTCACTGCAACCTCTGCCTCCCGGGTTGAAGTGATTCTCCTGCCTCAGTCTCCCAAGTAGCTGGGATTGCAGGCATGCACCACCATGCCTGGCTAATCTTGTATTTTTAGTAGAGATGGGGTTTCACCATGTTGATCAGGCTGGTCTTGAACATCTGACCTCAAGTGATCCACCCGCCTCAGCCTCCCAAAGTGCTGGGATTACAGGTGTGAGCCACTGAGCGGGCCTAATTTTGTTTGTAAATTAAAAATAGAGACAGGGTCTCACTATGTTGCCCAAGCTAGTTTCTTAACTCCTGGGCTCAAGTAATCCTTCTGCCTCAGCCTCCCAAAGTGCTGGGATTACAGGCATGAGCCACCACACCCAGCCTGTTGTACTAAAATTCCTTTTAACAGCTAATTTTTAGAATGTTTCCATTGCTGGCCAGGCACAGTGGCTCACATCTGTTAATCTCAGCACTTAGGAGGCTGAGGCGGGCAGATCACTTGAGCCCAGGAGTTTGAGACCAGCTTCGGCAACATGGTGAAACCCTGTCTCTGCAAAAAAATACAAAAAATCAGCCAGGCATGGTGGCACACGCCTGTAGTCCCAGCTACTCGAGAGGCTAAAGTGGGAGAATTGCTTGAGCCAAAGAAGTCAAGGCTGCAGTGAGCCGAGATGGTGCCACTGCACTCCAGCCTGGGTGACAGAGTGAGACCCCACTTCAACAAAAAAAAAAAAAAGAAAAGAAAGAAAGAAAAGTCTCCACTGCTTATGTGAAAATTATAGATACTTCATCATATACAGACATCACATGATTAAATGAAACTATAAAAAGGGGCCTTAATTTTCACATTGTTTTAAATGTGTAGTTTACCTGCTTTTTTTTTTAATCTCTGCACATGACATCAGTAAATGTCCAATGATGGTAGTGGTCATGATGATAACAGTAATAGAAATAAATAATATAAAGAATGACATATCATTAAAAGCTCCAAGTTGCCCTCTAAAGGCTTGGAACATGTTTCATGTGAGGCTCGTTTTCAAAGCTGGACGACATCCTGAAAGAAATTCCCAGTTTTAAAAAGAAAACCAATTCTGAAAGATGTTGTTGACATTTGTGACCCCATGGAAATTATTTCAATCTGTGGGCAATTTGTTTTCAGTCTTTGTGTACAGCACAGAAAATTCAGTCAGCTCTCTATCACACAACACCTATCTCTGCATTCACTCTCTTTTCTTGGCTTATCAGGATGCAAAATAACCTAAACAAAATGACTATGCTGACGTTTTCTTCAAATACCGTAATAATTGTTACATTGTACTGACCAGAGACAAAAGGAAATTTTATTTTCTGTTGATCACACACATCTTTTTATACATGAATAATCACAACACTATCATTCTCCCAAGGCTGCTTCTGCCAACAACTGTGACTGATTGGGATTCACAGAAAGCCCTCGGCCTCGTACTCGTATGAACACATACTCGTATGAACACCCAAATCAGGTGGGATGGGAGCAAAACAAAGAGCTGCAGGAAAGGAATCATCTCAAACTCAGCATTTTGACAGAACCTTCTTCGTGTCAGCACGCATGCTGCCTCATTAAATGATGTAGAAAGGTCAGAGGTTAATCAGCTTCAATTTGGCATGCATATTGAGTAGTTTTTAGTCATCATTTTATATTTCCAAATGAGAACCAAGAAACATTTCAAGTTAGTGGAGCATTTTCTAATGACAACTTTTAACTCTTCAGAGACAGAATTTCTCTCTAAGTCGCCCCTTTTCTGACAGTTTTATTGAGGTATAATTGTCATTTAATAAACCATACATATTGAAAGTATACAATTTGGTAAGTTCTAACATGTGTATATAGGTGAAAAAAATTTCCCAAATCAAGATAATGAACATAATCTTCGCTTCCAAAAGATTCTTCCTGTACCGTTGTAATCTCGCCTTCTTACTCCTGCCTCACCCATACCCAGACAACCACTAATCTGCTTTCTATCACTATAATTAGTTTACATTTTCTAGAACTTTACATGAATAAAATCCTATAGTATGTACTCTTTTTAGTGTGGCTTCTTTCACTCAGAGTAATTATTTTCATATTTATCCATGTTGCTCAGTTGGGAATGGTAGCTCACAGCTGTAATCCCAGCACTTTGGGAGGCCAAGGCAGGAGAATCTCTTGAGATCAGGAATTTGAGACCAACCTGGACAACACAGTGAAACCCTGTCTCTACCAAAAAATGCAGAAAAAAAATTTAGGTGGGCATTGTGGCACTCACCTGTAATCCCAGCAACTTGGGAGACTAAGGCAGAAGAATCACTTGAGCCTGGGAGATGGAGGGTACAGTAAGCTGAGACTGCACCACTGTACAGTCTGCCTGGGTGACAGAATGAGACTCTGTCTCAAAAAAGAAAGATTTATTCATGTTGTTCATATAAGTAAGTAGTATTCCATTGTTTGAATCTATGACAATTTATTCACCTGTTGAAGGTGAATTTGGGTTATTTGCAAATGCTTTTGGTTATTATCTGCTATTAACATTTGTGTACAAGTCTTTGTGTGGACACATGCTTTCATTTTTTTCTTGAGTAAATACCTAAGAGTAGAACAATTGCATCATAGAGTAGGTATGTGCTTAACAGTTTTCCAAAGTGTTTGTGTCATTTTACATTTCCACCAGCAATGTAACAGAGTCTCAGTTGTTCCATGTCCTCAGCAACACTTGGTATGGTTGATCCTTTTAATGGTAGACATTCTAATATGTATGTAATACAATAGTATCAATTGTGGTTTTCATTCCCATTTCCCTAACAACTAATGATATTGGGCATTTTTATGTACTTCTTTACCATTACATATCTTCTTTGATGACATGTCTGTTCAAATATTTTTAAAATAACTTTTAAAAAACAATTCTTTATGTTTTTTGATAGATGTTCAAAACGGCTATTTTCACTCAACTCATTCCTTTGACATTTTTATTGCTGTGTTTTCAGAGTTTTTTGTATATTCTAAATACAAGTCCTTTCTCAGGTATGTGGATTGCAAATATTTTCTCCCAGTCTGTGGCTTATATTTTTATTCTCTTCACAGTGTTTTTTGAAGAGCAAACGTTCTTAATTTTAATGAAGACCAACTTACTGATTTTTATTTTTGGTGTTACATCTAAGAAATCTTTGCCTAGTCCAAGGTCACAATGGCTTTTGCCTATGTTTTTGTCTATATATTTTACAGCTTTAGGTTTTATATGTAGGTCTATGATCCATTTTGAGTTCGTATTTGTATATGGCACAAGTTATGAATTGCTATGTGGTGGGTTTGGGGTTTTGTTGATTATTTATCTATTATTTTGCATACAAGTATCTAATTGTTCCAGTACCATTTGTTGAAAAGAATATTCTTTCTCCACTGAATTACCTTTGCATCTTTGTAAACAAATCAAGTGATCATATATGTAATCACTTGTTGCCTTTTAATTCCCACTCTTTTCTGCATGGGCTACTAAAACAAAGCACCTAACAGTGTCTTTGACTAGAAACATCATAGCAAACCTCTGACCCTGCAGGAAGTTTGAGTAGTTGTTATAGTCAGAACTCTCAAAGATCGTGCAAGGCCAAAGAAGAAAATATAGTTGTAATGTAAATTCAGAAAGAGAAAGACAGCACTGCCAGTTAACCATGGAGGATAGAATACAAAGTTATCTCTGCTTCATTCCTAATCCTGTTAAACAAATTAAGAGAAATAAAAAGACATGATGCCTCAAGGATAAAGAGAGCAGGAGAGTAGACAACAGCAAATGAAAGATAAAGACGAATAAAATCTTGGAATCTGGAAAAAAGAAGGATGAATGGTCAGTAACCTAACAAACCGGAGAAAGTTAAAAACTAAATGCCTGCATTAAGGAAAGCCAACAAGATGTACATCAATTCTACAGAAATACCCAGGAATTTGGAAGACAGGATACAGAGTGAAGTTGAAATGGTAAAACTAATTCCTCTCCATATGAGTCTCATCTCTCTCTGTCTGGTCTCTCTGCATGGGCTAATTTGGATTCCTCAGAGTAGAATTGTTGGGTTCCAAGAGCGAGTGTCCCAAAAGAGAAAGAGCCAAATGGAGACTGCTTTTTTTTTTATGATCTAGCCTCAGAAGTAACATAGCATCACTTCTGCTACAATAGTAGTAGTTACAAGTTCCTGCCCAGATTAAGAGGAGACAACACAGACTCCCACCTCTTAGTGAGAAGAGTGCCAATCACACTGTAAGAAGAAAATGTGAGATGGGATATATTCATTGGTACAGCCATCTTTGGAAAATAAAATCTACTTACTTTCATAAAGAAACAGAGGCCCAGAGAAGTCTGTATTATCCAAATCACAGTCAGTAGCAGAGTAAGACTAGAAATTAGAAATCTGAACCCCTATTCCATGTTCCTTCCACTAACTCAACTTGACTCTTAATTTTATAAAATTCACAATGGTGAGACTATAGAGTTAGTGGATAGAGAGAATTTAGTATAGGAAAATTCTGACCTGAACCCTAGGTAAGATTTTCATGACTCAGTGAGTTCAGGCCATAAAGAAACTATTTATTCACCAGTAGAGCTATGAAAGTTAGGAAATCCTAGAAAGGAATTTTTAATAATTTTCAGATCAAAAAAATGTTAATGACATCAATGGAGGAAAGGTTTGTAAGTCAGGCTTCCTCATTGCTGAGTTTCATGGCTTTATAAAAATCTGTGAATATGTTTTCTACAGACAGCTTCATTCTTTTTTTCAGAGAGTAATACAAATAATTCTAGCACGATTTAACTATCTAACAACAGGAATCAAGTATGGTTTTCTGAGCAAGTTAAATTCCAACAGTGTTACTCATTTTGATATGTTTTAGTCTGGTAATTTATATATTTAAAGTAATGGTTTAATTAGGCTGGGCGTGGTGGCTCATGCCTGTAATCCCAACACTTTGGGAGGCAGAGGGAGGTGGATCACTTGAGGTCAGGAGAGCAGCCTGGCCAACATGGTGAAACCCCATCTCTACCAAAAATACAAAAATTGGCCAGGTGTAGTGGTGCACACCTGTGGTCTCAGCTACTGGGGTGGTTGAGGCAGGAGAATTGCTTGAACCCAGGAGGCAGAGGTTGCAGTGAGCCAAGACCATGCCACTGCACTTCACAGTGAGACTCTACCTCAAAAAAAAAAAAAAAAATGACAGTAATGGCACAAAAAGGAATGAGATTAAATAGAAATAAAAAAACCTGTGAAGTCTTACTACATAATTTATAGTAGATTTAATTGGCCAAGGGCACATGTAATCTCAAGGTTAACCAATAAAAGAATAGCACAAGGGACAAAATTAATGAGCTAATAGAGGGGGTAAATAAAATCATTAAAATGTTTAATTCAGGATGGATGCGGTTGCTCACACCTATAATCCCAGCACTTTCGGAGACCGAGGCAAGCAGATCACCTGAGGTCAGGAGTTTGAGACCAGCCTGGCCAACATGGTGAAACCCCAGCTCTACTAAAAGTACAAAAACTGTCTGGGCATGGCGGTGTGTACCTGTAGTACCAGCTACTCAGGGGGCTGAGGCAGGAGAATCGCTTGAACCCGGGAGGTGGAGCTTGCAGTGAGCCAAGATCACATCATTACATTCCAGTCTGGGCATCAGAGCGAGACTCCATCTTAAAAAAAAAAATAGTTTAATTCATTAGAAAGACAAAAATAAGGAGGAACAAAAGAGAACAGAGAACATGGGACAAATGTAAAGGAAAAGACAGCATATATATCCCAAATATATTAGTAATTACAATAAATATGTGAATACACAATAATGCATCTATCCACTCCATCTCTCAAGGAAGTTTCAGGTGTTACAAGTTTTTGCTATGACAAAAATACACTAACAAAAATGAAAGTGGAATCACTAAAGACTGTACATCTTCCACTTTATCAGGTCTTGCCAAACTGCTTTCCCTTATCATAAAACAGCTCCTCCTTCAACACATTCCTGCCAATGCTTGGTATCACCAGACTTAAAAAAATTGCCAATCTCATGGGCATGAAGTAATGCCTTACAGCTTTAATATGCATTTCCCTTACCAAAGGAGAAGTTGAATATCTTTTATATATTAACCAGGAGGATTTCTTCTTCTATGATTTGATTTCTTATACCATTTGCCCTTTTATTGTTGTGTTGTTTGATTTGCCTCTTAATTTATTTCATATGTTAGTCACTGGCTTGGATTACTGAGTAGATAATAGTATTCTTCATACAGAGAGAAAATAAAGATACAGGTTGGAGCTGCAGAAGTAGAAAAGAAAGAAAGAAAAGAGAGAGAGAGAAAGAAAGAAAGAAAAGGAGGGAGGGGATGAAGGGTGAGGGAGGCGGGAAGGAAGAAAGGGAGAGAGGGAGGGAAGAAGGGAGGAAGGGAGGGAGGGAGGGAGGGAAAAGAAAAGAAGAGAAAAAAGAGAAAGAAATTCAGGCACATTTTTTAGTAACAGTTCATTAATTCAGTTTCAGATAATATATTGCAAATATCTTCTCAAAATGACTAAATTTAACTTTATGGTACTTTTTGCATTCAAATTTTAATATGGTTAACATATTTATTTTCCCTATCTGACTTGTGCTTTTCATGTAAAAAATTCCTTCCCAACCTGGAGATTAAAGATGACCTCAAGTTTAAGAAGTTTTAGTTTTCTCTTTTCTTGATTCTTGAAAAGATTCTTGAATCTTTCTAGAATTTAATTTTGCTTGTGGTATGAAATAAATATTCAATTCTTTTCCACATAGATAGCCAATTGTCCCAGTATCATTTATTAAATGGTCTGTAATTTTCTTATTGATTTATACTGGCACTGCTGTTATATTCCAACATCTCACATCTATCTATAGTCTAATTGCCTTTGTTTATGCCAATATCACACTGTTTTAATTGCTATCACTTCTTTTTCTTTTTTTTGAGAATCTCGCTCTGTTGCCCAGGCTGGAATGCAGTGGCGCAATCTCAGCTCACTGCAAGCTCTGCCTCCCAGGTTCACGCCATTCTCCTGCCTCAGCCTCCCGAGCAGCTGGGACTACAGGCACCTGCCACCACGCCTGGCTAACTTTTTTGTATTTTTAGTAGAGACGGGGTTTCACTGTGTTAGCCAGGATGGTCTTGATCTCCTGACCTCGTGATCCGCCCACCTCGGCCTCCCAAAGTGCTGGGATTACAGGCATGAGCCACCACGCCTGGCCAATTGCTCTCACTTCTTATTAAATCTTTTTATACAGTAAGATATCCCTCCCCTCACTTATTTTTTTAATTATTTTGGCTCTTCTTAGCATTTTATTATTCTATATGAATTTTAGTTTCAACTTGTCAAGTTTCAAGAAAAAAAAACTGGAACTCTTAATAGAAAAATCAATGTTATGGGTTACATTGGAAAAAAATTACATCAATATTGAGTCTTCTCACTGTAAACTTATTACATATCTCCATTTACTTAATTATATTTTATATCCTTTAGCAAAGTTTTACAATTAATTCCTTTAAAGTCCTGCATATCTTTTGGTAAATATATTCTCAGTACCTAGCATTTTTTGTTGCTATTGCGCATGTCATTGTTTTAATATTTTCTATTTTTTTGTGTATTGAACTTTTTCCAGTAATATTGCTGAAATTTCTCATAAGCCCTAATAATTTATCTGTAAACGCTTTTTTCTTTGTTTTTTTGTTTGTTTGTTTGTTTGTTTTTGAGTCGGAGTCTCACTCTGTCACCCAGACGGGAATGCAGTGGCACAATTTTGGCTCATTGCAACCTCTGCCTCCTGGGTTCACGCCATTCTCCTGACTCAGCCTCCCAAGTAGCTGGGACTACAGGCCCACACAACCACACCTGGCTAACTTTTGTATTTTTTAGTAGAAACGGGGTTTCACCATGCTAGCCAGGCTGGTCTCAAACTCCTGACCTCAAGTGATCTGCCCGCTTTGGCCTCCCAAAGTGCTGAGATTACAGGTGTGAGCTGTAGCGCCTAGACTATAAACCCTCTTTTAAGAGAGTACTTCATGAAGGGCAAAGGAACTTCCAAATCAAGTACCTGAATCCATTACTCTCTGAGCCAGGAAACAAAATATAAAGTTTTAAAAACAGAGAGGAAAGGAAATATTATTTCTTTTTATATCCTTATACAGACTATCTAGTGTATAGATACCCTAGTGTACTTTTACCCTACTGTGAGGCCTGGCATAAATAATGAGAGTAATGTTCAGCAATGGCTCTGGAGGAAGGTTCACTCTTTAATCACTCTTTATGCTACTATAGTTTAAAAAAAATGAGACTAAAGACAGAGTCAGGTCATGATTGACCTGTGTGCCAGGCTTTGAAGTCTGTATTTTATCTTGAAAGTAATACACTTAGCTCAGATTTGCATTTTGGAGTTTTATTTTAGAAAGAGCTCAAGCAGTACTAAGAGGGATAGACTGAGCATGTGTTTTTGAGGCAGGGAGCCCAGTCGAGATGCATTGCAGTAACTCCCTAGATTACAAGCTTCATGAAGATGTTGGAACCGAACTCTCGATTCCCTCCTGGGCAGGGGTCGTCGCGAAGGATCACCGACACGAGGTTCACAGCAGAGAGTTATTTATTACTAGCGCGCTAGGGTCCCAAGCTCTAAGTTGGTCCTGGGACCCCGACTGCTTGTTACAGGCTGTTTATATAGGCTAACACAAGTTCAAACACAGCTTATGGCGCGAAATTCAAACAAAGCTTAAGGCGTAAAATGATTGGGTCTAGCTATAGCCTGAGCAAGGGGTCTTGGTTTGATTGGTTAGAGCAGGACCTTATGAGGTTCTTTCCTGGAGTTGATGATTCCGGGAACTTCGAGGCAGGGTGAGACCCCTGGAATTGGCAGGGTGGGACCTCATGAGGTTGTTTCCCGGAATTGGCAGGGTGGGACCCTATCAGGGTGGGACACTATCGAGGCAGGGTGGGACCCTATCTAGGCAGGGTGGGACCCTATCTAGGGCCACCTGGTGCTAACTTTTTAGGTTTTGTGAGGCCTACTAGTTTCAAAGACAGGGTAGTCAGTTTTGCTCACCACTGAATCCTCAGAGCCTAGTACCATGCTTGACACACAACAGATGCTCAATAAATACTTGTTGAATTAATTGATTCACCAATTAATTAATCTTAGGAAAAATAATCAAGTGGAACCAAAAATAGAGAGTTGAGATGGAAAGGAGAAGACAAAAATCTATAAATATTTTAAGCAAAGAGGCAATTATATATTGAGAGTGAGGGGAAAGAAGAAATTTAGACTGGTTCCCAGATTCCTGACTAGGATAACTGCATAGATAGAGATATCCCACAACCAGAGAGGGAACAAAAAATATAGACATGTTTACAGGGATATTTAATAAGTTCAGCTTCAGAATGTTGACTTTGAAGTACTTCCAACAGATTTGTCCAAAGAACAGTTGTATCGTGGATCTGTAGATGCACTGGGAGGTTGCTGAGATTATAGGTATCAGGGAGTCATGCTGAAGAAGGGTAGAGTTCAAGTCTCTTTTCTCTATGATATCCTATATCCATCTTAAGCTACCCTGTGGTCTCAGGGAAATGTTTACAAGGACTTGAGCAGATCTGAAGTTGCCTCTTGAAGAAAAATGTGACCCCACCATAGAGATCTGAGTGACTCACCTCCATTTGCAAGTGACATGACCCTTCATTCAGGTAAGAGCAGAACCACATATGTCACCCCTGCCATCTGTTCATCTTTAATCCAAATCATATCAGTGTGCCTTCAACAGTATATGCACACTTACGTCTCACCAGAAAAGTTCACCTGGGGTTGACTGCTCTCCAGTTCTGATGGAAGGCCATTGAGTTGAAAGGGTGATAGCCTAAGATTTATTCTCTGTCCACTTCTCTAAATATTCTACCATGCAGTCTAGTATAAAGTACCACATTAACTTAGTTCCTTCACTGAGTACCTCTTCAGTGTTATTCTCAGATTTTAACAAAGCCCAATATAAGAAAGAGACATGAATAAAACCCTGGAGCATTTGCTTTAAGGTCTTTTCTGAGGTACTGACCTCTTTATTTGTTCAATGTCCTTTACACATATTTTCTCATGATAAATTCCTTGTTATTTCCACTGGCATTTTTATTATAAAAGTAATTTTTTATGTTGTTACAAAAAAAAAGTTTTTAAGCAATAGAAAAACTCCCACATCTATCTTCTTTCCTACCCACACAATTCTAAGCCCCAGAGGCCATCAAGTAGTCAGGATTCTTTCCATTGCAAATGCAAGACCTGTAGCTTGAATTAGAATACAAGAGAGGAATGGGTAGGGCAGTCCTAAGGGCACAAGGAATGGAACGTAGGGTGTAAACTTCTTATCTCTGCTTCTATGAGCTGTTAGTCATTCTCTCACTTTTCTCTGGTGGAGGAGAACAGGGCTTCCAGTGATGAGGGACCATAGCCTTCCATCACCATCATCCAACAGGAAAAGAGATTTTCTTCCCCCTTAGAAAAATTCCAGAGGTATGCTCTAATTGGCTTGGCTTAGGTCAATGAAGTGTTGTGATTGGCAGTGCTCAGAAACTCATGACTGAATAGAAGAAAAGCAGTTCCCTTAAGGAAGGTGGACACTGTTATCAAAAGAAGCAGGAAGTTGTGCTAAACAGCAAAAGTGACTAAAGACATCATATTATCATCAGTAGTTTTCTAGGTTCCAGACATTTTCTCTGAATTTACAAGCATATAAATATATTCTTTTTATGTTTTACACAAATAAGAATATACTATGGCAAATTCCTTTTAGGAGTTTATCAAGGAAAAAATGTTCTTCTACAAAATACTATATACTTTCTTTTGATTGGACAGTGAGAAATCTCTAATCCAGTATCTCTTTTTCTTGACTGTCAGGAAGCTCAGCGCTGACTACAACATTCGGTTACTACAATGTTCAGTTACCATAACTATATTAAATCTCATAAGTATTTACTTTCCTCCTCTTTTCATAATTTTAGATTTCTAATTTCTAGCTTGTCTAGATTTATGGTACCTCAAATGTCTTTTGTTGTAAACCACCTCAAATTCTTTTTGAAAGAAGATGAAATTTTTATTAAGTTCTTCTAGTATCTAGTATTTTTTCACTTTATTATTTTTTCCATTATGAAAGTAATGACTGCTTATTATACAAAATTTAGGCAGTAAGTAGAAAAGTAAGGAGAAAAAATTGCCCATGTTCCCACCACCGTTCTCACCACAAGTTATTAACATTTTGGTGTAGTACCTAGTTTTAAGAGTCAGAAACAGCCAAGTCATATAATCAGCTCGGTTGAACAGGTTCCTTACTAATCAAAATATCCCTGGAGACTTTAAATTATGGAAGGATCCAAGGAGGATTAACAACAATAAGGGAAGTCTCTGAAATTTTGACAATGCTTACCCAGAATTTATTCTTATAAGATTAGCAGTAACACACAGTCTACTAGTCCATCCTTCCCAAACATTGTGTACCCACACCTAAACTAAAATAAAGCTCAAAAGCAAAATGCTACGTTTTCCTTAAGCCCCTATACTTGTATTAATCCATGAAATCAGTAGGAAAATTATTCCAACCAAAGCAAAAGGTCGTATTTTCTAGATATCATAGCCAAAATTATGTTTTTGAGACACACATTTGATAACTAAGTAACCTTTAGATTACTAATTGTGTAAAGTTGCCAAGGTGATACAAGCAAAAGAAAAGTTCTACAGAAACTTTAAGATTATTTCTGCACCTGCCTGTTTCCCCTATAAACAGAGCTATACTTTGACTTTGATGGAAAATTAAGAAAATAATTATACAAAATATTATAATTTTAATACAGGGGTATTAGTCAGCTTGAGCTGCCATTATAAAATACCATAAACTGTGTGGCCTAAACAACAGAAATTTATTTTCTCACAGTTCTGGAGGCTGAAAGTCCAAGATTAAGATGCCAGCATGGTCAATTTCTAGTGAGGGCTCTCTTCCCAACTTGTAGACAGCCACCTTCTTGATGTAACCTCACATTGCCTTTTCTTCATGCCTGCAAGTGAAGAGAAAGCAAGCTCTGGTGTCCTACTCTTCTAGGACACTAATCCTATCAGATCAGGGCCCTACCTTTATGACCTCATTTAGTCATAATTACTTCCATAAAGGCCATATGTCCATAAAGTCACATTGGGGGTTAGTCATATGATTTTTGAGGGATACAATTTAGTCTATAGCATTCCATTTGCTCCAATAGTCATATTTTCTGGCAGTAATTTTATGTAGCTCTGAATATTTTGAAAATAAGCATTTACAGAGGGGTAAGTTCTTCACCTCCTCTCTGAATAACATTTCACCAATAGCGTCACACAATAAAATAAGCTTCATAAAAACTAAACATGATATGAAGACACACATGGCAAGATATACATATGTACATGTGAGTAGGGAGGGAGAGAATAGAGAGGTTCAAAGTTCATTCACTTTTGAATCAACTGAAACCTTTTGTTTCACCTTCAGATTTAGGTCCTAAAATACCTGATATCATGAAACATAGCTAGGCTGGTAGGTAGATAGGTAGCTATGTTGAAACCATTAAAAATCGATGACCAAAGTAGGTATACATGAAAGAACTGGATTCAGAATAAACAATGCAAGTTGAAATTAGGACATTTTGTTTTATGATACCTTTATGTAAACTACGCTGGTGTTTAAATATGGAATCAGGAAACTATTTTGGATCAGAATTTAAAATAATCTCATCTTTTGTATGTCTGATTAACACATTTGTCTTTGAGGTTCTTCATCTGAAGTACAAAGCTAAACAGAAAAATATATAAATCAAATATTTTGGCCCTTCCCTGGTTTTCCTACCATGGGCTGATACTATTCAGAAAGCATGTCTTTTTCCTCACAACATCTGAGGTACAATATAGAAATTCATCCTTTTCTATATTGAAACTGGGCCTTTCCCCAAGATTTTTATTTTGCATTTAACAAAATAACAGCAAATATCAGGTATTAGAAGGATCGAAACAACCTCTTCTATTCTGTTGTCCTTAGAACACCATCTTTTATTCATAGCTTCTCTTGTGGTGCTGGGAGGCAGATTCTGTTGCTATAGCAACGCCCTGAATATCCTTGGGGATAGCTTACAGTTTTACTTTTTTTTTGAACAACAAAGAACCATTGATACTACATGTTGCCAAAGGTTATAAAAGTTGAATTCTAAAATGAAAATATTTCTTCTATAGAAGTGGTACACCATATGCGTCCCACAAATTCAAAGAGATATGTAAGGATATGACCTCTGTGTGAACACTGATGAATCTAGTATAATACTGTTTGGATTCAATGGATTATTCACAGCAGAAGTAGTTGAAGTGTATGCCTTGTTTTCTAAGACCACTGTGGGGGATAAGGGGTTTATTCCCGGTATCTGTAAAGATCCAGGAGCAAGAAAAGAAAAATAAATCAAAGGTCCCATCACTTACATTTGGTTTGTTACTTTGTAATCACCTTCCCATCCCCACCCCCATCAAAATGAACTGCTATATCAAAATCCAATTACACTTTGACAGTAAATAGATCCTCAAAGAGTGGTTGTTACTGAATCCTTGCTCCTCAGAATAGATATTAAATGTACGAGATTCTCAAGTGCTCTGAAATCTGTATTCCTTGCTTCATTTTAACTGGATTCTCTTCATCTGTGAAAAAAATTCCTTAGCTATCTGCTTTGTAAAACTGGGGAAAAAATTTCAAGTATTTCTTTCAAGATAAGTCATCTCATCGCCCTAGAAACCTGAGGGGCTGCACGGAAAAACACAAATGAGGAGTTGGAGGCGCCACAGATTTGTTTCCTGGGAAAACAGCCGTAAGAGCTTATAGAGGCTCAGGAGATGGGAATCTGGATTTTTCTCAATAATAGGAGAGAGTGGTACATGCTGAAAATGTAGATAAAACATTAGAATTGATCTCAATCTCCTCTACTCACCACAGCCTGAGCAAATATACTGGGGTTAGAAGACCCTCCCAGCAGATCAAGAAAAACCCATGACCCAAGGCCATTCATTCATTCATTCTTTTGTCCATATACTAAGTGCATGTTATGTCCCAAGCCACTCAAAGGCTTTCCAAATGCTTATTAAATGCCTGATTGTACTCTTGAAGAGTTGGTCTCTAATTCAATAAAGCCTTCACTGGCACAGGTTCTATAGGTATAATATAGAAAACTTTATTAAAAATAACTGGTTTAGAAGGTAATCATAACTAGTAAAAACAAGCACACAAATGGTGTTTCTAAATACCATTTCTCACTGAAAGGAACCAGGGTTACTTGGAGAAATGACTGATTCCAGAAATGGTTGAAATAGGGAAAATACAAGGCAACCTGGAATATCTTGTTCAAGAAAGCAAGACAGTGCTTACACACTAATAGAGGCATGTCAAAAGGACACAAGAACTAATTTGAAGGAGTTCCCACTGTCCATATCTTGGACAATTTGATCATTACAATTAATAATGACAGAGATAGGTTATGACATTAAATAAAAAATAAATGCATGAGTCCATAGCGATACTTAGAAGAAGACAGGGAGGCAGAGAAGGGGAGAAAAGAGAAGGAGGAGGAGGAGGTAAGGGAAAAATAAAAGAAGAAAGCTCTACTTTACAGAAGAATACCAACTGTTATGGACTGAATTACATCCCCAACAAAATTTGTAGGTTAAAGCCTTAACCCCCAATGTGACTGTATTTGCAAAGAGGATCTTTAGGGAGGTAATTAAGGTTAAACAAGGCCCTAAGGGTTGGGCCCTAATTCAACAGAACTGGTATCCTTATAAGAAGAAGAACACACCTGGCGGGGCGCGGTGGCTCAAGCCTGTAATCCCAGCACTTTGGGAGGCCGAGACGGGCGGATCACGAGGTCAGGAGATCCAGACCATCCTGGCTAACACGGAGAAACCCCGTCTCTACTAAAAAATACAAAAAACTAGCCGGGAGAAGTGATGGGCGCCTGTAGTCCCAGCTGCTCGGGAAGCTGAGGCAGGAGAACGGCGTTGAACCCGGGAGGCGGAGCTTGCAGTGAGCTGAGATCCGGCCACTGCACTCCAGCCTGGGCGACCGAGCGAGACTCCGTCTCAAAAAAAAAAAAAAAAAAAAAAAAGAAGAGGAAAAAAACACCAAAGGCCTCTCTCATGCTTGCTCTCTCTCTCTCTCTCCCCCCCCCACCCCCTCTTTCGCCCCATGCATATACACAGAGAAGAGATCCTGTGAGGACAAAGTGAGAAGGTGGCATCTCCAAGGCAGGAAGAGAGGCCATGCCAGAAACCAACCCTGGCAGCATATTGATCTTGACTTTGTAGCCTCCAGAACTATGAGAAAATAAATTTCAATTTATGCCACCCAGATTGTGGTGTTTCGTTTGGCAGCCCAAGCAGACGAATACACCAACTAAAAAATATTGAGGAAATGATAAGAGTTAGAAAATCACCTTTTTTCAACCACCAATGTAAAAATGATTAGTGGATACCAAAATCACTGGGTCAAAGATTATGGTTTTAAAATATCACCACATGGGTTAACTTCACAATAGGGAAATCAGGCATGACATCACTATTCTAACCAAGTAATCAAACAGCATCACCAATAGTAGGACAGCCTGGTGTGTGCCTCCTGGTGGATCCAATAAGAAATATATACCACCTGCCGGGCGCGGTGGCTCAGGCCTGTAATCCCAGCACTTTGGGAGGCCGGAGGTCAGGAGATCGAGACCATCCTGGCTAACACGGTGAAACCCCGTCTCTACTAAAAATACGAAAAATTAGCCGGGTGTGGTGGCGGGCGCCTGTAGTCCCAGCTACTCCCGAGGCTCAGGCAAGAGAATGGGGTGAACCCGGGAGGCGGAGCTTGCAGTGAGTGGAGATGGTGCCACTGCACTCCAGCCTGGATGACAGAGTGAGACTCCGTCTCAAAAAAAAAAAAAAAAAAGAAATATACATCACCTATCCAATATTCTTGCAAAGCATGTTTAACCTGAGCCTAATTGTGAGAAAACAATCAGACAAATCCCCCAAAAGGAGACATTTTTGCAAGGCAACTGACCTAGATCATTAAAACAGAGTCAATATCATAGATAAAAGAAGTCGTAGACCCCTTCTAGACTAAAAGTCTCTAAACATTACAACCACAGAATTAATCAACTTTCATAGGATCTTAGGTCAACAAAAGCACCTAAATAGATATATTGGGTATAACTGGGGAAATGTTTAATGGGCCGTATGTTAGACGACAAAACTGAATTCACATTAATTGTCTTCGGTAGGAACAGTGTAATGGGTATATGGAAAATTGTCTTTACACTTAGATACAAGTGCAAACCGAAGTATTACTGGGTCAACTATCACAATGTCTGCAACTTCAAGTGGTTCAATAATAACAGAAAAGGATACATATATACATAAATGGGGACCAGGCACGGTGGCTCACACCTATAGTCCCAGCACTTTGGGAGGCCAAGGCAGGTGGATCGTTTGAGCTCAAGAGTTCAAGATCAGCCTGAACAACATGGTAAAAGCCCATCTCTACTAAAAATACAAAAATTAGCCGGGCATGGTTGTGCACACCTGTGGTCCCAGCTACTCAGGAGGCTGAGGTGGTAGGATTCCTTGAGCCCAGGGGGTGCAGGTTGCAGCGACCCAAGATCGTGCTACTGCACTCCAGCCTGGGTGACAGAGTGAGACCCTGTCTCTAAATAAGTAAATAAATAAATAGGGAGCAGAATAAAGCAGAGGTAGTGAAATGTTAATAATTGATGGATGTAGTTGTAAAGGATATACAATATTCAATGTATTATTCTTTCAACTTTTCTGTGATTTAAAATTTTTAATTTGCAGTTTAAAAAATAATTAAGAAATATAACTATATTAAAGTGCTCAGAAACATTTTATGGCCTATCACTCACTCTAGCTATTATTGACCATGCATCTACTGAGACCAAATGGTATAACCTAATGGTTAGCAAGCGTAGATGTTGGTTCCCAACAGACCTGGGTTCAAAACTTGTCTCTCAGACTTCATAGGTTTAGTCTTTCTGCAGTGAAATGGGAATAATATGTAAGTGATAAGCAGTTGAGAAGATTAAATGGGGCATATAAAATCTCAGGAGGCAATTATTATTACTGGTGGTAGGAGGATAGGGATTGGAGGCTACACACTCTGGTAAGCAGTCTCCACTAAAACAATGACATCACTTACTAACAATGAGTGACTGCATTATATTATTGGTGACCATTTTTGTGGCAAGAGTCTTTTCATCCAAATCAAAAGTTCCTTGAAGGCAAGAACCATGTCTTTCCTGATTTCTATATCTCCCAAAGAACCTTGTACAATGTTACACATGATAATATTTCATCTGTACATTATGCTTGATTAGTGCTTCTCAACTATGGCTGCACATTAGAATCGCCTGGGGAGGCTTTTAAAAAGTCTGATCCCTGGACCCTGTTCCCAGATCATTTTTATTTTGTTGGTCTGAAGTAGGAGGACTTGGGCCTCAAGGTTTTTTTAAAAAAAATTCCCAGGGAGATTGTAAAAGGTTTATATTTTGTTTCTCCTTAGGGCAATGGCAGAAGTCGCTGCTGCCAACTTTTCACCCGCCTTGGAGTAACCTGAAATGTCAGATTAGGCAAATTTGTGTTTTAACATGTCAGCCTTCTCCCATGAGCTGCTAACTTCAGACCATTTGTAAGACCACCATCGTTTAGGCTGTTAACATAAACCATAACAGATTTGTGCTTCACTTTATCAAAATGTATAATTATACCTAATGCTGCTCTTTCTTCAGTTGATGAAAACTATAAAAGGCCCTTTCCTAAACCCCAAGTCTGAGTAAGTTTTCACAATAGAACAAGCATCCAAACAGCAGAAACATGACTGTAACATTGAATTAGTTGATAATGTGGACTTTCACAATTCAGAAAATAATTTCATTTGTGTTCCAGAGAAACCAAAACAGAGGGCAGAACACCTGAAGGATAAAACAAATGGAGATCTGTGGGAGCAGAGGTCAGAATCAGTGAGCATAATAAGAAATGAAAACAAGAGCATTTTATCACTTCCATTTAGCCAGCTGCCAATGTTGGCAAACAAGTTCCTAATATGAACGTACCCAGGCACTGGTCTGAAAGTTGAGCATGCCCCTCCCTGCATCTTCCACATGAAAGCCACTACAACATGGTGGTCTGACATATCCATGTACATTTTCCCTGCCCTTGGCTGTACACTTACCAACCTTGAACTACTGGGAAAGCATCATGTGTCATTAACATAGTAAAGAGAAAGGGAACTCAGAGGGCATATAAGATATAATTATAGACCCAACGTGGTGGCTCATGCCTGTAATCCCCGCACTTTGGGAGGCCGAGGTGGGCGGATCACCTGGGGTCAGGAGATCAAGCCCATCCTGGCTAACATGGTGAAACCTCGTCTCTACTAAAAATACAAAAAATTAGCGGAGAGTGGTGGCATGTGCCTGTAATCCCAACTACTCGGGAGGTTGAGGTAGGAGAATTGCTTGAACCAGGGTGGCAGAGGTTGCAGTTGTCTGGACAGGGGGAAAGGACAAAGATGACTAAGATGGCACATTTCCGGGTTCTTCATCACCAACTTACCCGCGCGCGGGAATATGCAGCCCACGCCCGGGAAAAATACAGACCAACTGCGCAGGCGCAATGTGACGTCCGACGGAGGAAACTGAAACCTACCTGGCCACGCCTAGGGAACGCCCCCTACCACGCCCTTATCCCACCCACTGCCTTCCCCCTTTCAGTACCCTGCGGGCAGGAACTGGTGTGACTTCTTCGGCCCCCGCATTCGTGGACCGGAGAACCTCACCTGAGAATGCCCCAGCGACTTCCTTGGCCTCCACCACAGGAGACCGGTGAACCTCGCCCTTTCCTCCTTCGCATTGGCTAGCTAATAAAGCTTTTCTACTTCGCCTACTTGCCTCATCTCTGGCGCCTGATCCGGTGGTCGCATAAAACAAAACAGCAGTGAGCTGAGATCACGCCACTGCACTCCAGCCTGGGTGACAGAGCGAGAATCTAAAAAAAAAAAAAAAAAAAAGATATAAATAAGACTTTGTTTCTTTAAAGAAACCAGGGCTAAACCATTTCTAAGAACTCTCTATCCAATTCCTTACTTAATAACCAAGTAACCATGGCCAAGTTATTTAGCTTTTCAAAGCTGAAGTTTCCCCATCTGTCAAACTTAGATAGTAAAGTGCCTACTTCATAGGGTCATTATGAGGATTAGAGAATGCATGTCAATGTTTAGCATGGTTTCTCACACATAGTATTATTAGCTAAATGGAAACTATTATTGTATCTCTAATATAGTAATAAATCCAAACCCAGCAGTTTCTTGGGTGGAAAAATAAAACAAAGATATGAAAACCCAAATTAACTCCTATTTCCATTAATCTGTATAATAAAAAGCTTAGATTTAGATAAAATTTCAGCAGATAATAATATGATGATTTATCCCAACTTTGTTTTGGCAGTATCTTCAAACAAAATTGAGATATTTAAAATCATTGTCCTTAAAAGAGGTCCTAAAGATTCAATTACTTATTGAATAGACAGTTTCAAATTTTATAAACAAATTCCCATTTCTTCTAATCCTAAGCCATGCCCTCCAAAAACAATAACAAAGATGATGTTATAGTGTCTCCTAGTGGGCCCATTTTCACTCATTGCCAACACATGTGTGACTAACAGTAAAGCATTTGAGAGTAAATTTTTAACTAAAAAGAACAATTCAAATGAGATAAAACCATACTGGGCAAGACAACATGGAAGCACCATGCACTAAGAGCTGGAAACTGGAGGTAAAGAAACATACATGGACTTGATTGGAGCAGAAGGAGTGAGAATTTAGTGATTAGCTAACGTAGGGGAGGAAAAACCTTTTCCCTCTCAGGTTCACTCTCTGGGGGCCTATGAATTAAACTGGCAAAAGACAGATTAACAGGAGAAAAGCATAAATAGTTATTGAGTTTGGGGGCCTATGAATTAAACTGGCAAAAGACAGATTAACAGGAGAAAAGGCATAGATAGTTATTGAGTTCATATGTTATGTGTGAGGGGCTTCACAGAAAATAAGTAAAAACCCAAAGAAGCAGTTAGAGAGGGAGCTTATATACAATTTTAACAAAGGGCAATAAATTATAGAGAAGTGACTAGACAAAGGAAAGTGGGTTTGGGCTCCTAGGGGTGGTATAATAAATTGTGGGAAGGTGACTAGGAAATATATGATGGATAAAGGTTGTTTAGAAAGGTTTGTTATGCACAGTCTTCTCTGTGCCCTCTCTGGTCTTCCTGGAATGGAAGAGGGAAATGCTTTTACAAATAGCAATTTCTGTCACCTTTACAAAGAGAAATTTATGCCCTGCTTTAAGGCAGAAGCAGAGAGGGCAAAGAACTTTTCCTGAGTCTGCTGTTTCTTCAGTTGCCCTCAGCTTAAAGTAATCCTTATGCCAAAGTGGTATTTTTGGGGGTGGCATATTCTGGACCCCTTCGCTAAAAAACAACTGAAGCCTCAAGTTGAAGAGTTTCCAGGAGAAGATTCTTCTAAGTAATACAATGTAGGTGGAAAAAATTATTTTGCCTACACATTTTGAAGTAGCCTAAAGGAGAAATATTAGAAGTGAACTAGATAAGATATGCCAAAAGAAAGTTAAAGAGTTTTTATTGTTACCAGAAAGAGGTCCCAATCCAGACCCCAAGAGAGAGTTCTTGGATCTCATACAAGAAAGAAATTCGGGCAGAGTAAAGTGAAAACAAGTTTATCAAGAAAGTAAAGGAAGAAAAGAATGGCTGCTCCATAGGCAGAGCAGCCCTAAGAGCTGCTGGTTGGTCATTTTTATGGTTATTTCTTGATTATATGCTAAACAAGGGGTGGATTATTCATGAATTTTCCTGGAAAGGAGCAGGAATTTCCTGGAATTGAGGGTTCCTCCCCATTTTAGACCATATAGGGTAACTTCTGGGTGTTGCCATGGCATTTGTAAACTGGCATGGCACTAGTGGGAGTGTAGATTAGCATGTTAATGCATTATAATTAGCATAGAATGAGCAGCAAGGATGAACAGAGGGTCAGTTTTGTCGCCATGTGTTTTTGGCTGGTTTCTTTATCGCATCTTGTTTTATAAGCAGGGTCTTTGTGACCTGTATCTTGAGCCGAGCTCCTATCTCATCCTGAGAGTAAGAATGCCTAACCACCTGGGAATGCAACCCAGCAGGTCTCAGCCTCATTTTACCCAGCCCCTATTAAAGATGGAGTCACTTTGGTTCAAACGCCTCTGACAGTATGAAGGTAAGAAAAAGGGAACTGACTTTAGAAATTCTCGAAAAGGCAAAGCTAGATTGTCTCAAAGGTTTGTTTTTGGGGAACAGCCACTTTTGATGTTGTTCTTGTTAGCTTTTACTAGAGCTTTAAACAGTTAGGGAAATATTTACTAGAAGTATCATAACACAGATATGTGTGCAGCATATACATCTATTTTACATTTATTAAATTTAACATGCAGTAGAACAAATAATAAATTTAAGGATTCTAGCCCCTTATAAGGAAAAGACTTATAACTACTCTAATGAAACAATTCCCATAAGAAGATGAAGTGCTACTTTTAAATTCAGGTGCTAGGTGGGCCATTGGCAGTCTGCTAAATCTCTGTAGGCTTCAGTAACACTATGGATATAACAGAAGAGCTAGGTGAAATGGACCCGGAAGTCCTCTCCCTCATGAAGTTGTTTCAATATAAATGGATATGACTCTTGTTAGAATGTGTCTCTTCCTTTACCCTCAGCCACACTTTTTAAATTGTATCTCTTACTCAAAAAAAATAGCTGCATTATGTATGATGGGATAAAAAACACATTTTCTTCCCTTTTCCTTTTATAAAAAGAACTGGATTACAGGTATTTTTAGGTTCCAAAAATCTCATAACACCAACATTTTGAACATTTTAAAATATATTACTATCTCAAGCGGTAAAGTTTTTAACCAAGTCCTAATAATTAAACTTGGTTTGGAATGAATTACTGGGTTGGTGCAAAAGTAATTGCAATTTTTGCCATTACTTTAGCACCAACCTCATATTAGTACAGTTATTTAAATACCATTTGGAAAAATTGCAGAATGCTTTCCAAATTTCATATGCATCTGAGTATTAGCTCTCAGGATATTTGCACAGATCATATTAAGTATAAGGGACTAATATATCTCCCACAGAAATGTATACCTCAACAAGCAAGAGCGTGGGATTAATTCAAGTTAAGCATGTTTTTACTGACCATGTTCATAGACCCCAAAGTGATTTCTTAAACTTTTCCAGTTATGCTTTTCCTTTATCTTTTTGCAAAATTTCATACTTACATTTTTTATCCTATATCTTAGAGTAAAAAAGTTTTGAAATCATGCTAATGTATTAAAGTTATAATCCTAAACATGCAAAAGTTCTGGCTCTCAAAGAACATTTTCTAGTCCCTAAGAGCTTGAAAGTAGCTCAGAGGACCAGCAGTAGGGGGAATGTTGCCCGTGATCACCTTTCACTTTTAAGCATGCTTTTTCTAGTTCAATTTTTCCCTTTCTTTTCATTCCAGTTATTTGGGGCCTTTTCTAAGTACTGTCAAATAGGAAATTACCACAAAGACAAGTGGAAGAAAAAAACATTTTAAAAATAACTCCACACAGCACCTGCAATTCTAGTAAATGCCTCACTCTCAGAGTGTGCAGGCATTTGGAGATTTCTGTCAAATCAGTTGGGCTGCCCCACTGCAGGGATGGGTCGGTGTTCCCTTTTCAGCTCAGTAATCAAATAGCTTTGACTGGTCCGTGTCTGCTTTTGTCCACTTCTGACCTACATGTTCCTGTGAGGGACATCTTTGTCTCACTTTTCTTTGGTCACTGAGTTCATGTACCTCAATGGGCTAAGTCTTGCAGTCCATTAATGAGAATTCTCAGCTCAGCCCTAGGCCACCCAGAAATCCCGGTTGCATGTTCTCACTGAATGGCTTCACTGGTGGCCCATTGAAATGTGCTAATGTCAGAATAAAAGGTTGAATGGGGCACCAATGTACACCATTGCCGAGGCAAAGTGACTGCGGCTTCCAACAAAGCTTCTGCTGTGGCGATGTTAAGCAGAGTTATCAATGGTGCGGAGGCTGAGCAAGGACTAATGCTCCAATCATGCCATCAACAGGTGGCACAGATGCAGCCACTTCAATATGAAATCACAGTGCAAAGTTCGCTGGCAATTCAATCCTCTCTCCAGCTTCCAATCTCCAGATACATTGTGTAGATATGCCTCCTTCTCTTTCTGGTTCTGAGGCTCTTTGAATTGGTTTGCAGAAGACACTTTGGGTGAGAGATGAAGTGAGTGTTTGTTCTAATTTTTCTTAGAGTTACACCTCCAGTTGAGAAGCTTTCTTAAAGCCGTTTATTTCCTCACAGGTGTACAGAAGCAGATAAAGCATTTTCTCGGGGCTTATCCCAGAAGCACTAAAAGGGCATTTGAGCTCAGCAAAGTAATGTTTTGATTGTGCAAAACAGATGTCACATTATGGCCCCATATTGCTACTTCTCATAACAGAACATCTTGAATCACAATTAAATTATGAAGAGGTAATGATCAAGCCAATTCTGTAGCCCCTCTTCCCCTAATCACGGCAAATGAAAGAAAAAAGATGATGGAGCAGCCCCCAAGTTTTCCTTCTAAATAGGTATTTCTGGGAAGAAACATAAAAGGAACTAAAAAGTGAGGATTGTTATAGTTATTTTAAAATTCTCTTTAAGATCTCTGAGTTTATGAATTATTCACAAATATACTGGATTCCCACACATTCACATGGAAGAATAGCCTACAATTATAATCCCACTATCATCCAAACTTCACATCAAGATGAACCAGTCCCAAAGTCTCCCAGATTCCTAATCCTTAAATGCTGGTGATAGTTTACAGAACGAGGTCATTGCATGACAACCTCAGCCTTCTCAGAGGGCCCAAGATTTTGCTTGGCTACTCACTACAAGTCAAAATATACAGAAGTAGTATACAAAATATACTACTTTAGTTCTTCAGCTCCTTCAAAACCATTTCTTCACTCCCAAATGAAAAATAGCATACAAAAAATGTATAGCATATCTTATCTCAGCTAACTTTTCAAAGTTATAATTTTATTGGAAGATAAAGTCCAAAGCATACAGTGTACACACACACACACACACACACACGATATTATTATTATTATTATTATTATTTTTCAGACAAGTCTCACTCTGTCGCCCAGGCTGGAGTGCAGTGGTGTGATCTTGGCTCACTGCAACCTCTGCCTCCCGGGTTCAAGCAATCCTCCCACCTCAACCTCCCGAGTAGCTGGGACTACAGGTGTATGCCACCACGCCGGGCTAATTTTTATATTTTTAGTAGAGATGGGGTTTCACCATGTTGGCCAGGATGGTTTTGATCTCTTGACCTTGTGCTCTGCCCGCCTTGGCCTCCCAAAATTGGGATTACAGGTGTGAGCCACCACGCCGGTCCATGATTTTTTAAATATTCCAGAATGGTAACATTGGGGAAAACCCAACTAAAGAGTAGGCCCCAACAACTTGTTATGATCTCGTTTAAAGAGGAATGATTTTCGTGGAGGGAATTCTCAGGGGCCCACATCGTCTATCTGATCCTACACAGGGGCCCTCGTGGTGCCTCACTGTATCTGGTCACCAAGCCGGCATGGTGCTGGGCAGCTCTCCTACAGGAGCTTTCTTTTAAGACTTCAGCTCCAAAGTGACCCCCACACAATCCTCTCACTCACATATGTTAATGTCTTATGGGGAATCATATTCCAGGTCAGCAGTTCTAGGCTCAAGAGGGAAAGAGACAGGTGCCCCAAAGCCACTAACTAGCCCTAAGAATCTTTATTTTCTTTCTCTTTTGCTGGCATATGAAAGGTTTCCCCCTCACTATTCCTCGCCTTCTAACTCTGATAAGTTTTTCCTACTATTTTCCTCAGGCTAGATTAATTATGAAGCAAGTAAAGAAGGTCTTGCAAATTATTTGTGATTTTTTATGTAATGTCACATTCATTTTCCCCTAATTTTTCATAATGAAAGTGAATTAATTTTGTACTTAGAAAAAGTTATTTTTTAAATCATAAAGTTAATTAATCTTTGATCTTTCATTCCTCAGAAATGGAATTTTGCCCTCAATTTGTTAAGAAAATTAAATATTTGCATTTCATGTTAGTAAAAGAAACAACTGGCTAATTTTTATTTTGTACTTACTCCTACCAGTTTATTATGAAGGATACAACTCAGGAGCAGCTAAATGAAGAGATGCTGAGGGCAAGGCACACTCTGCGTGCACCACCTTCCTAGTGCCTCAATGTGGTCACAGACCTAGATGCTTCCACCTGGCTAGTGGAAGCAGCTATTTATTTGGAAAGAAAATCCAAACTACACAATCAAGGGAAAAAAAAATTATTTTTTCTCTCGCCATAATTTCCTTATTAATCATACTTCACCCAAAGCTATTTAAGATTTATAAACTTAAATTTTATTTTATTTTATTTATTTTGAGTCAGGGTTTGGTTTATTGCCCAGGCTGGAGTACAGTGGTACGATCTCAGCTCACTGCAACATCTGCCTCCCAGGCTCAAGCGATTCTCCTGCCTCAGCCTCCTGAGTAGCTGGGACTACAGGCGCCTCCCTGCCTGGCTCGTTTTTGTAGTTTTTGTAAAGACAGGATTTCACCATGTTGCCCAGGCTGGTCTAGAACTCCTGAGCTCAAGGGATCTACCTGCCACAACCTCCCAAAGTGCTGGGATAACAGGCCTGAGCCACAGCGCCAGCCTAAACTTAAATTTTTTAATCTATGGCTTCTTATGGGGACCTGAAGGCTACATGACCGTCCTTCACATAAACAGCTCAATATAGAAGCCGGAAGGATTAGTATGTATTCTAAAGTACAAAAATAGCATAGATCATTTAAGTGGGGTAGCATCTCAGGGTATTCAGGTCTTGGTCCAGGAAACTACAACCAAGGGATGCCCTGGCCTACCCATTTGGGTTACTCTGGCATATTTTTGTAGAGAAAGAGAAATATCTTTTCCTCACCCATTCTATGATCGTGGCTGAGCCCCCTATAACAAAAGAAGAATTAACAAGAGAAAAGCATACAAATTTACTTAATATAACTTTTGCATAACACTTTGCATAACACGGGAGCCTTCATAAGGAAATGAAGACCGGAAGAAAGTGGTAAACCTTTATAATCTTTAAGTTTGACAAACAACTAGAGAGTCACGAAGACATATGATTGGATAAAATGTATGATCTAATGTAATAAATGGGGGTGGGGAGCATTTACCAAGGCCTGTTTGTTCAGATTCTTCTCTGTGTCCCAGTGTCCTCAGAGGTAAGGATGTTCCTTTCCTCCTGGTAGAGGAAGGGCACCTCTCAAATGAGTGTCTTATGACCCGCTTCACAGGAAAATCAGAAAAACCTTCCAGGTTTTCTTACCTGCTTCAGGGGAGGAACACGGACGGGGTGAGAATGACTTCCTTGCTTCTGCATTTTCTCACATGCCAAGGTGCAATATTTTGGAGTACCATGTCCTGAACCCCATCATTGCCAAACAGAAAATGTAATGGTCCCTTTTTACAAAATAAACGTAAGTGAAAACTGGATTGGGTTAGAACCTTGCCACCTGGCTTGCATTATTTCTTTTCTCTTCATTTTTTATGCAAATAAGCTTAAGAAGTCGGACCTTAAATGGCATTTTTTAAAAGTTGCCTCTGGATTTTACTTTCTTCACTGGCTCTAAAGAAGTTCCACAATTGCCCAGAAAGAATGGGTCAATCCCCAGCTGTCCCTTTGTTTACAATTCCTTCCCTCCTCCCTGTGGTCTCCTTTCCTGCACTCCCTCCCCCAGTGGCCCAGACTTTGCTTTTGAAGACCTCCTTGACTTCAGAGAAGTTAGACCATGTTGCGAATGTCTCTTCTTTCTCTAAGGCAGGCTAAGAGAGATAATGGGCCCTGTGGGAGAGAAGAAGCCAAAGAAAGAGAAGAGTTCCTTTGGACACTTAAGGGAATTGTTGACAAGGCTCAGCAGACTCAAACTCACAAATTAAAAAAATAAAAAGCAGCTGAGGTAGTTCTGCTAGGTCTTTTATGCAATCAAGTGAAATAAAATCTGCTGACTTTTGGGTGGGGGAGTTCAAAAGGGGAATTGGAGAGGGAAGTCATTTAATTTCTTAAATCTTGCCTATGCCACATGCTGAAGATTCTAAATAAAGTTTTTAGCTAATTGAAACTAGTTGAGACTACACCCGGAAAAAGTTACTAGCATTTTGTTCACTGGACAGAAATGAAACAAAGAATGAATTTTACTTAAGCGAGGAAAAGTCAACATCAGTCATTTGATGAGGGTTAGAAAGCAAGCACTTAAATGCTATTGTAGGAAGAATCAGAAAGAATTTAGCAAAAATCCCTTTTTTCTCCCACCGGTCTACGTTTTTCCCTGAAGATAGACAAAGGACAGAGTTACTTTCCCAATTTCCATAATTTCAGGAAAGAACTCTTTGCAAGATTCTTCTGGTGTTGTTTTCAAGTCCTTAAAGCTTGGCCTTTTCTGTGTATGGACTAGATATTATGTGCAGGAACTCAAGGACGGGAATACATCCACCAGCGCGTCTCCTCGGAGCAAAATCTGCCTCCATTAACTTTAAAGCTGAAACTCAGTAACTCCTGTTCTTACTCGATCCTAACTCCAAAAATTCACTCACACCTACGCCCTCCTTTCCAAAGAATGACTAAATTGGGAGGCTGGGACAGAAACATTCCAAATAAGAATCAATCATTACATTGGTTCCAATTCTTCCTCTATGGTCACAAGGTGAGGAAGGTGTTGATGATACTGGTGAGGGCTGCATGACCGCCCTTCACATAAACAGCTCAATTTAGAAGGTAGAAGGATTAGTATACATCCCAAAGTACAAAAATAGCATAGATCACATTTGAGACATTAATACAAATATACATAGTAAACATTCTCCTGTGTACTTTGTTGTTATTGTTATTATAAACAAATATTGTTTTGGTTTTTGTTTGTTTATTTGTTTGAGACGGAGTCTTGCTCTGTGGCCCAGGCTGGAGTGTAGTGGCATGATCTTGGCTCACTGCAACCTCCGCCTCCCAGGTTCAAGCAATTCTTCTGCCTCAGCCTCCCGAGTAGCTGGGACTACAGGCGTGTGCCGCACGCCCAGCTAATTTTTGTATTTTTAGTAGAGACGGAGTTTCACCATGTCGGCCAGGCTGGTCTCGCTCTCTTGACCTCGTGATCCACCCGCCTTGGCCTCCCAAAATGCTGGGATTACAGGCATGAGCCACCACGCCCAGCCACAAATATTATTTTTATGAAAAAAAATCATGTTTATTTTTTACCTGTCTTCCTTTTGACCCTAGTGCAGAATTAGTCTGGCATTGTGTGGACTCTACTCCTGGGAGGCGAATTCCTTCATTGAAAGAAAATCTTGCTGCAAGTATTCCACACTCAGTGACTAGATAAAGAGAACTAGCTGAGAAAGATGTATAGAAGGTATTTTAGGTCAACACAGCAAATTCCATATATGCACATGGGTAGATCTATATCACACAGCAGAAACATTCCATAGAAGGTCTATTCCCTTGTGGAATAACTTTTCTCCCTCATGCCCACTAAGCTTCCAAACAAGCATCCAGCTTTCTTTTCTTCTCCAACAAACAACATTTGCATTGTAGAATCACTTTTTAGCAAGACATACGTGGAGTTTGAGTTTTAAAAGCAAGTGCCAATTGAAACAATTTATTGTACACAAATTTTAATTGTCTTTAAGGAAGGAAAGTCAATTATGTCAAGATCCCTAGCAAAGCTACCACCCAGTGACATGCTGCATGTTTGGCCACACTTCCAGAGCTTGTCATAAGCTGCAGACGCCATCTTCCTGGACCGCTTTTGAAGCTGTAATGTTTTTGCATTTCAAAGAGGTACCAAGACAATAATAGGAAAGAAGAGAGTGGGTCAAACATTCAGAAAATGTCAGATATATTTTATGAACCTATGTGGCTTTCTATTTCATCGTCAAAATCTTCCTCACCCAAGGATTAAAACTATAGAGCACAGTGGATTTTATTAATTAGTATGGTCTATTAAAGACTTTGACATAAAATATTTAGCAATGAATTCTCTACACCAACTGGTTAGTATACACCTTTTTAATGGAGGTGGCAAAAATAAACAGTAGGGCCCTTAACAAAATTATTTCAGATCTATCACCTTTTCTGGTAGCATTCTTAAAAGACTCTACCATCATCAAATGACTATTCTGTTCTCTTGAATTCCATTGGCAAGAGTTACATAGCTCCTGGGTTAACTCTATGTAATAAATTAACAAATCTGAGTAAGATTTGTGTATTTAAAAATCAACAGCTCTGACTTCACTGCTCAGTACAATTTTCTGTATTGTAAGGCCTGATAAAGTTTTTAATCTTTTAACAACTTACAAAGTAAACAGTGACTGGCACCCAAACCTGAAAGAAAGCCAGCAGCAGGTCTAATGAAAATCATGCAGAAAGCCCATCAGACATTAAGTAAATACTCTGCTTCTGTTTTCTAGTCTCTCTTTGTTTGGTTACCATGGTGACCTGTTTTTGTGGGGGTAACTTGGAATGTATAAGAATTTGCTGCAATTAGATGCTTGTGTCCTATTGGCCAGTATGACACAGATAGTTTCTTTTCTTAAACTAAAAAGAAATAAAAGAGAAGAAAAGACGCTGGTGAATGTGGACAAAGCCAACATACACTTTGGGAACCAAAGAAAAATTTTGTAAGCCTACTTATCTTTCAGAATTGTTTTCACAGTTGCTCGTAATAAAAAAGTCCATCTCTCCCAGCCTGTGATTACTCTCCATATCCTCCAGCCTGTGATTACTCTCCATATCCTCCAGCCTGTGATTGCTCTCCATATCCTCCAGCCTGTGATTTCTCACCTTCTTGACCTTTCCAACTACTCCTTAGCTGCAACACATATAGTGCACTTCATTTTACTTTCGTTATTCACTCATTGTTTTATGGATATGTCTTATCCCTTTAGGAGATTGCAAAAGTCCTTCAGGGCAGCAACCACATCTTCTACTTTTGAGGCAGCGTGATACAATGAAGAAACCCATGGAAGTGGAATTAGATGCAAACAATTGTGGTCTAGGTTCTGAAACCAATTAGTTGTTCAGTATTTAGGTAAGTCTCTTTAACCTCATTGAGCCTCTGTTTCCATATAAGATTCATGCCCATAAAGGTGTAATAATTGGATTATTTTATACTGACTAAAGTATTAAACCTGTGGTATATATTTACTTCTTTTTTTTATTTTGCGATGGGGTCTCGCTATGTTGCCCAGGCTGGTCTTGAACTCCTGGCCTCAGCAATCCTCCCACCTTAGCCTCCCAAAGTGCTGAGATTACAGGCATGAATTACTGGACCTGGCCATGTTTACTATTTATATCCTGAATTAAGTTTAATTGATTCAATATTGTAGTTTAAAATTCTGTCTCAGGCAGCCCTAAATATATGGAAGATTAAGACAACTGCCTCTGCTCCCAAACCCAAGAGACTTTATCACTTTGTTATGGATTCTCAGACCACAAATTTTAAATCCATGGTTGGGTAGGGTGAGGATAGACTACTTCTAAGACGAAAAAAGGAAGCAACTTGGTTGTCTGTAGTTACAAAGAAAAATAAGAGCATCAGTACAAGCTCAAAGACTTTCTTAGCCTTTAGTGTCACCTGACTCATGAGAAAGCAAAACAGCATTACTATTGTGTCTCACCTAGATCCAGAGACTCAGAATGACAGAGGGATTGTTTACTTAAAATATCCTTACTCCTTTTCTTTCAAACAATATCTATTAAAGTTTAAACCTATCACTAGACATATCAAAGGGGTTCAAATCTCAGCTAGATTGTTGTGCAGTTCAAAGATTATCTAAATTCTCCTTCACTCACTGTGATCACTCCAGATGCTTTAAGCCCTTGTTCAGCCTGCTCAAGGAGGTTACCCATTCAGGCTATTTCAACATCTTCAGTGGTGAGAAACCATACTTCAAAATCACCATACTTCAAAGCTATTCATCCTATGTTCAAGCAGCTCTAATTGTTAAATAATTCTTCCTTATATTAGAATCAAATCCCTCTTCTCTGCTATTCTATACTTTGGTCCCAGGCTAGAATTTGTCCAGGATTGTTTGCAATTCTTTCCTTCTGGGTACACATCAGTTTTCCAAATCCTTCTTCAAGAGGCTCACAGAGCTAAACACAGTCCTCTACTCTAGCTGACCAATGCAGTGCCACCTCCATAGTTAATTCAACAGCGTGACTGTGTTTCTGTTGAGGGCTATATGCCCAAGATATGAAGATAAGTTAGACAATATTTTTGGTTTCAAGGAGATAAAGGTCTATAAGAGGAGCCAAGCCAGGCGTGATGGCTCATGCCTGTAATCCCAGCACTTTGGGAGGCCAAGACGGGCTGATCACAAGGTCAGAAGTTCAAGACCAGCCTGACCAATATGGTAAAACTCCATCTCTACTAAAAATACAAAAATTAGCTGGGCATGGTGGTGCGTGCCTGTAGTCCCAGCTACTCGGGAGGCTGAAGCAGAAGAATCGCTTGAACCCAGGAGGCGGAGGTTGCAGTGAGCCGATATCACACCACTACTGCACTCCAGCCTGGTGACAGAGCAAGACTCCATCTCAAAAAAACAGAAAAGGGAGCCAAGAAGGTTAGCAAATATGTCCAAAAGAAGGGTTAAGGGCTAAGGAAGAAAGTACTATAATGTTCCAAAGAGGATGTTTTCAGTTCTCCCTCGGGCATGGGAAAGGACCAGCAAAAGTTTCATGGAGGAGGTGTTACCAGACAGTCCAAAGAAGGAGCATTCCAGGCAGGAGCAATTATAAATGAAGGCTCTATCATACAATTCAACATGATAAATTCAACTTCAAAAAGTTCATTTTGACCAAAATGCAAGGTATGAGGCATGACCAGGCAAGAACTGAGGTTGGAGGCGTAACCAATGGAGGACAGTGTGTGCCACACGAAGGCATCTGAACTGTGTCCTACAGTCCAGGGGTCTCCAAACTGGGGTGCACACACCACAGGGGACGCACAAGATGATCCACTGGGGTGAGTTATCGGAACTTCTATTTTATTTTTACTCCAAGATTTAGGAAAATGTTAAACTTCACTAATATTTCATTTCAATTGGCAATAAGTCTGAATGTCAAACTGTCACATGTCATATACTGTGAGCAGAACATCCTGCAGGAAAATGGAATCCCACAATATGACCATCACCTCGTCATTCTTTTTTTAATTATAGTAACATGTTGCATTTTATGGTGTCCAGTTAAATAAACTTATGAATATTATCTAGTTTTAAGCAAATAACTCTCATAAAATAGATAAATTAAAAGAACTCTTCCAAGAAATACCACACTGAAGATAATTCTAATAGAGTTAGCACAAAAGAAACTGAGAAAAAGGCAAAACGGATCCTTCTATTCCTTGTATAATATCTTTGCCGGGTAAAAATACTAACAATTCATTAACCACAAATATGTGTGTGTGTGTGTGTGTGTGTATGTATGTGTATATAGATATATACATATATATGAAGAAGGCTATTTAAAATATGGATTTATATCTAGGCTATGAAGACTTTATGAAAATTTACTAAATTTGATAAAGATTAAAAAGTCTCTTTTGCAGAATTTTTGGTTTTTTTTTTGTTTTGTTTTGTTTTTTTGAGATGGAGTCTTGCTCATCACCCAGTTAAAAATACCTGTTCTTTCTGCCTTAGGAAGCATGGTCAACAATATTCTGAGGGCGGTGTGGTGACCTTCTCACAGGATACAGTGGCCCTACCCACATTCCTTTTGTCCAGATTGTGCCTATTTCAGACAACTGCATCTTGTCGCGACACCTGTGTTCTCCACCTGAGGGCTCTCTCCAGGGCCACAGATAGGTAGGCCGGAAGTGCTTCATTATTGGTGACTAGCCAATGACAGGCAGATAAGAGCTGGAGAATGTATTGCCTTCCATGTGAAACAACTCAGAAAAATTCTGCACTGGCTCCAGAGTGCCCCCGGGGAGCTGCCCACAGCAGAAAGCTGCTTGAGAACATTCCCTGCGGTAGCTTCATTTCCTGCCTTTTCTCACTGCTGCCATCCCTTCCTGGGATCTCTTCCTCCCAAATCTATGATTAATTCTTACACTCGAATCCGTGCCTCAGGATCTGCTTCCTTGGGAACCCAACCTAAAACAGTGACTAAAAGGTATTAGAAAGAAGGAGGAGGAGAAACAGAGCTCGATATTTGAAGAAATACATATTACAAAATTTGCTAAATAGCTGGATCAAATTATAAATGTTTCTAACAAGTATCTGTTCTTTATGTTTGTTAGACTCTGTGTCAATAATAAAATACTTGAAGAGCAACTTTTTTTGTGAGCCAATAAAATAAAACGTAAGCATATATTTTCATCACTATCTATTAAAACACTGTGTTAAGTAAATAGTATAAAAACTAACTAAAAAGGAGAGAAGAGAGATCCTAGGGTACAGTGACAAAGTTAGCACCATAGTGAAATTCATTCCCCACATCATTACAGGCAAGAAATGCATGAAAAGACAGTGACACCATGTTCTCACTTATAAGTGAGAGCTGAACAGTGAGAACACATGGACACAGGAGAGGAACAACACACACTGGGGCCTGTCAGGGGGTGGGTGGGGGTAGGGAGAGCATTAGCAAAAAGAGCTAATGTGTGAGGGGCTTAATACCTAGGTGATGGGTTGATAGGTGCAGCAAAACACCATGGCAAGTGTTTACCTATGTAACAAACCTGCACACGTACCCCGGAACTTAAAATAAAAATAATTTTTTTAAAAAAAGCATTATACAACAATGAAAGAAAGAAAGAGAGAGAGAAACAAAGAAGGAAAAAAGGAGGGAAGGAAGGAGAGGAAGGAAGGAAGGAAGGAAGGAAGGAAAGAAGGAAGGAAGGAAGGAAGGAAGGGAGAAAGGAAGGAGGGAAGGAAGGAAGGAGGGAGAAGAGTGATGCCAGATGAACACTCTATTGATGGAATTAATTTTATTAAAACAAAATCTTTATAGTCAAATCTATAATACTTTAAAGTAATCTTTTAATGAGGTAAAAAAATTACCACAAAAATCTAACATATTACTCAGAGATCTGTTGATTGTCTCACAGCAAAGAAGTTAAAAAGAACTTTCATACTTAAAGATGAGTTACATATTTTTCTCATACAAATAAATGTTCAAAATGTGCTTACCAATTTTATAATGGGAATATATTGCCATTAACATATTTCTAAATAAATAGACTTAATTCATACTTTCAGAATAGAGGTAAGAGTTTAACAGTAAGTGAGAAAGCAACTGTTTTCCAGAAGAAATGGTGGACAGAGCATTTTCAAAATGGCAGCAATTCGATAATTATGTGCTTTCATTACCAAAAACAGTGTATGAGTATAGTTCTCATATCTGCATACTTAAGAGCATGCAAAGGAAATTTTCTAACTTACTCAAAAACTTTGTAAATAAAAGGTTTCAACAGAGGTTTTGTTGTCATTAAAAATGTTGAAATGTAATACCTCTTCGTGCACAAGAACAACTGATTAAAAGAAAGGAAGATGAACTTCAAAAAAAAAAGTTTGAAAAATTGAATGGTATTAAATATAAAAATTGTGTTTTACTTATAGCCAGTGATGCCCTTCTTTCATTTATTTTTGAGTTATCCTGTGTTTAACCATTACAGCAATCAAAAACAAGTATCAAAATAAATTTAGCCAGGCTTGCTGGCTCACGCCTGTAATCCTAGCACTTTGGGAGGCTAAGCGGGGAGAATCGCTTGAGCCCAAGAGTTCGAGACCAGCCCAGACAACATAGGGAGACTCCATCTCTACAAAATAATAAGGAAAAATTAGCCGGCTGTGGTGGTGTGCGCCTTGGGAGACTGAGGTGGGAGGATTGCTTGAGCTCAGGAGGTGGAGGCTGCACTGATCTGTAGCTGTGCCACTGCACTCCAGCATGGGCAAGAGAGTGATACTCTGTCTGAAAACAAACACAAAATTCAAAAGCCTCATCTTTGAATCACTACATCAAAATATTGTTAATAAGCCAAGTTTTTTAAAAAAATAATGTTTTTTAAAAAACATTATTTTAAAACATTATTTACTTAAGCACATTGCAAAAGTAGGCTGGCTGTTTTAATTCGTACTATTAGTAAATGATATTCAGAACAAATTTAATTTTTATTGTATCTCATCCTTTTAAAATTTATATTTTGTGTATGTTTTATCATATACAAAATCAGTAAATATATACCTATTGGGTATGTCTGCTCCAAATATCCTTATGGATAGGGCACATACATAGAGACAATGAAAAGCCTGAATGAAAATTTATTAAAGGGTTTGGAGGTGAAAAATAACATAATGGGATTTGTATTTTAGAAAGTATATTCTAGGGCCAGGTGTGGTGGCTCACACCTGTAATCCCAGCACTTTGGAGGGCCAAGGTGGGCAGATCATGAGGTCAGGAGTTTGAGACCAGCCTGGCCAACATGGTGAAACCCTATCTCTACCAAAAATACAAAAATTAGCTGGGCATGGTGGCGGGCGCCTGTAATCCCAGCTACTAGAGAGGCTGAGGCAGGAGAATTGTTTGAACCCGGGAGGCGGAGGTTGCAGTGCGCCAAGATCACACCATTGCACTCCAGCCTGGACAACAGGGTGAGACTCTGTCTCAATAAAAGAAAGTATAACCTAGAGGAAGAGTAGATAGCCATGCAAGTTTGGAAACAGATGAGTTGGGAAACTACCTTGACAGTCCAGTAGAGATAATTACGCCTAAATCAACATAGTAAAGATGGAGAGGAGATATGAACAGTGGTTAAAGTGAATAGAACCTGGAAAACCAACTGTGTGTGAGGATCACAGAAGATTTGAAATGAAGATGACTTGGCTCTTAGTTTTGGGCATAAGTAACTTCACTGATGGTGGTACATTCACCAAGACAGGACCTCCCAGATAGAAAATACCAAGAGAATAACACTTAGGAGAAAAAGCTAATGTATCTGCTGCATCTGAGATGCTTGTGGGAAATAAGTATTGATGTCAGAAGGCTGGGCTTACAAATACAAAGTTGAGAATTATTGGTTCATATGACACTTTATTACTTTATCAATGCAGCCTAAAAACAGATTATTTTCCTTTTTTGTGTGGTGGGGGGTAAGTCAGTTTTACATCCAATTAATTCACACAGCTTAAACTCTTAAATTTTTTTCACATGTGATATTGTTAAGGCATTTCTCTCTATATTTTGTTATTGCCATTGAGTTTTTGGACCTAAGGACAAGACTTTACCCTTGCACCTATCTGATTTCATCTTGCTAAAGTCAACCCATCAATTCACTTTTCAAGCTCTCCCGGGACGATGATCACCATCAAGCACATCCGCCATAGCTTCTGGCTTTATTTTGTAACTTTCTAGCTTCTGTAAATTGAAAAGTTTTGTGTTCTTTCTTTTTGCCTCTCTTGGTTCTCAGGCACATGCTATGAAATCGATTGGCTCATGGCACCCTATCGTCATCAGTACCTGCATGTCTATTATTTTATTTTATTTATTTTATTTTATTGAGATGGAGTCTCACTCTGTTGCCCAGGCTGGAGTGCAGTGGCATGATCTTGGCTAACTGCAACCTCTGCCTCCTGGGTTCAAGCAATTCTCCTGCCTTAGCCTCCTGAGTAGCTGGAATTACAGGCACGTGTCACCACATCCAGCTAATTTTTGTATTTTCAGTAGAGATGAGGTTTCGCCATGTTGGCCAGGCTGGTCTCGAACCCCTGGCCTCAGGTGATCCACCCACCTCGGCCTCCCAAAGTGCTGGGATTACAGGTGGGAACCACTGCGCCTGGCCCTATTTTATTTAATTTTTTATTTTGTTATCGTTGTTGCTCCCCCCTTATACCACATTCCCAATATTGTTTCTTCCCCTTACATTTTCTCCCACCATATTGGAACTAACATTAAAAAACAAATAAATAATACGGGCTGTACAATGTTAACTTTCCCATCTGTGAGAATGCCAGCCAGGCCCAATGGCTCACACCTGTAATCCCAGCTCTTTAGGAGATCGAGGCGGAAGGATTGCTTGAGCCCAGGAGTTTGAGGTTACAGTGAGCTATGATCGTTCCACTGCACTCCAGCCTGGATGAGAGCGTGAGATGCAGTCTCTGAAAAAATAAAGAGGGGAGAAAGAGAGAGAGAGCGTGCCATATCTCTCCATTTATTCAGAAAAGAGGCAAGAAAGAGAGAGAGAGCCATATCTCTCCATTTATTCAGATTCATTCATTCAACAAATATTTCTTCAGTCCCTACAATGTTCCAGACTCTAAGAGTTTCTTTATATCGTTTTTATCAAGTTTTAATATTTTTCCATCAGTGTTTTCTGCATTTCAAGTCACTTTCTAGATTCTTCAAGCTTTGTTGGTCTAATAAACGCCATCATATTTTCCATTGCATATTTTAATTGCTTGGTGAAAGTGCAGAACTCCTCTTAATATTTTTGTTGTTGTTATTGTTGGAGTCTATCTAGCAACCTCACTGAATTCCTTCATTAATTTTAATAGCCTGTCAGTTGTCTTAAATTTTCTGTGAAAATGAAATGTCAAATCATCTAAGAATAATGGCAATACTGTCTCTTCCCTTCCAGTCCTTGCACCTTTTCTATATTTTCTTGCCTTGCTGCATTAGCAGAGACAATTACTTTTGCGAGGATTTACAAACCACCCTCCCAATAATTGATAATGAGACCACCAACTGACAGTTTACAAATTAGCTTCTCTTCTCTTTTTGGAAAAAAAAAAGACTATTGAATTTTCTAAGAGCTCTCATTTTCAATATCTTTTTTTAAAAATCCTCAGTTCAAACATTTTCAGAATTTTTGTATGCATTTCCTGAGGCAATTTTAAATGCTAAATGCCATGTTTTGAGTTGTCTTATAGGGAGATTCAGGTTAAGGCCTAGATGATGCTAGAGAAAGGTAAGCAATGAGATTTTATTTGAATCTCAAGACTTTATGTAATAGTAGCTGAAATGTAGGTTACATATCTTAATTTCATTTTTAGTATAGATTTACTCCCATCACACTTACTATCATCTTCAGAGTTGACCCCTAAAATAATAATAAATGGAAAAGCATGCGATGCATCATAGGGGTTACAGGAGTTAACAGATTTTAGTAAGACACCATGTAATATTATATGAGGATGAAGAACCCTGAACCCGAAGTTCATTTAGTATGTCATGGTTAATTCAGAGTAAAATCAAGAGTTAGTACCTGACTTATACCTGTTATATAAAGAAAGAGATGTCTTAACTTCACTACATGATCATTTTGTCACTTTTCAAAAGCACTTAATTCCTGTTCAAGTGAAAATGTTTCAAGAACAAACCTATTTGGTCATTTAATTGACATTGCACATTAGTATATGAATAAATTTTTGCAAATCACTTATATGTACTTCTCTTCATTATGCTGATTTTTTTTTTTTTTTTTTTTTGAGACAGGGTCTCTGTTGCCCAGGCTAGAGTACAGTGGCAAAATCATAGCTCACTACAGCCTCAACCTCCTGGACTTTAGCAATCCGCCCACCTCAGCCTCCCAAGGAGCTGAGACTACAGAGATGAGTCACCATGCCAGGCTAATTTTTTATTTTTTGTGAAGACAGGGTCTCCCTGTGTTGCCCAGGCTGGTCTTGAACCCCTGAGCTCAATAAATCCTCCTGCCTCAGCCTCCCAAAGGGCTAGGATTACAGATATGAGCCACTGCACTAGCTCTACCATGCTATAATAACTCTGTGTATCATTACACTTTTTGGCTTGCTTGACTGTGTTTTAGTGTCTGGTTAGCTAGTGACATTGACACCAAAACAAAGATTTGCCACACATTTGGAGTAGACTAGTTCATAATCAAATTTAAATAGTTTATTGTGAAACCGGGAAATTGTTGTAACACTAGACACAAAAAACATACTTATTCAGCTAGTACGTGTTAATATTTATTGCTTGGATAAAGACATTTAAAGTGATGATATTATGCTCTTTTTCTCCTTCTCCAGTCTTACTCACTTCCCTCCTGTGATAAGGTTTATTCATCATCCTCAAATGCAACTTTCATACTCACTCAAAAAATAATAATTACAGCAAGAAAATAGCAAGTGATACTACTTATTTTACTGTATTTATCCTGAGATGTGTGAAGTATTAGTTTAAGTTTTTTTCAGCTGGATTGAATTTAATTAGTAATTTGGAGTACTAAATAATTTTTCCATGGAAATTCACAATGCGGCCATAAGGATAAAAAGAATTCACATTAAGAAGAAGAGAAAGCAATAGACATACTGTGACAAAATATAATAGAGTTAATTAAAAGCACTAACAGCAGAAACATTTACTAATCAGTCTTCTTCGGCCTTTTCTAGAGCAACAAATCTAAACAGTGCTATGCTTTATGTTGCTTTCTTTCACTTTACAGATGCTGAAAACTTTCAAGTTTCTATCTCCTAGAAGTGGGGTGGGGGGAAAGCTGGTTATTATTCCTAAACCCATTGAAATTGCATTTGTGGCATCAAAATGGATTTTTTTAAAGCAGGATGTTGGATTGACAGTAAAGCAGCTGCTCTGCAACAAACGAAAGCAAAAATTAATAAGAGACCTTAGCAAAAGAAAGACTATTGGTTTTGCACACCCAGAGCAAATTGGCTGGATTTAGAAGAGCACACTTTGATCTTTTCCAGACTAATTACTGCTCTGTGGTTTGACTGTTTTGTGCATTAGTTGCCCTTCATACAAAACCGAAACTGCTATGGTACACAGCTGTAATACAAATGAAAATTTGACATTCAGTAAACAAAGCATGGCAAGGGTCATTCTTTCAGCACAATAACTGCATAATACAATTTTAGAATGCCTTTTGTATACAAAAAAATGACACATTTTAAGGCAGTTTTGAACTCAGAGTAGGCAGTCAAGGCTGTTTGTAAAAGACAGAGAAATTGCTCCCAACTCTGATCTATAAACATAGATTAAAAATAGTTTATTTTGACATTGTAGAAATGTTGAGGAATTTACATATTCACAGCAATAAATGCGTTCATTTCTAGAAGATGGTTTTTCATTTTTCTATAAGGTTAATAGGGAGCAAATTTCTTAAGTAGCAGTTTGCAGTAGCAATAATGGTGTTTATTCAGCAATATGATTCTGGATTTGCTCCTGAGAAGGAATTCAGATTATTTTATACATAGGCTTCACATAAAAGTATTTAATGCTATATTTATTTTTCAGAAAATATAATGAATTAAATGATATTTTCAACAACTACTAATTATTTAGAGATCACCATAATTATTAAAGCATAAATCTCTTTCTGCATAAGGAATATATTTAACATATAACTGGGTTATATAATCCTTCTAAATGCATTTTTAAGATGCTTTTGACAGTCACTTGAACAAGCTGTATAATAAAGTTATCATCAAATACTAAAAAATTGGTCAAATATATTTAAAGATTTTTATGTTATAATACTTGACTCAGTATGTATTTAAACTAATTTAACCTTTGGATCTATGCAAACTTTACCCAGTTTTTCCCAATGTACACATTTAAGCAACTTCAAATATACCTATACTTTAAAAGTCAAAGGGCTTACAATAATTCCACCACTTAATGATGAAGTATTTCAAATGTAGAGAAATATTTGATCAAAGAAGTAATCTATCAGAAACATTCCTAGCTAGACTAGAACTAAAAAAACATATCTTTTTGCTTTGTTTCTATCTCAAACTTTTGAAAAGAGGTGATTTAGAGACTATTTATGATATCATTCATTTAACTGTTCATTAGAAACTGAAAAAAGGTTTATCCAGGATTGACTAATGGCCAACAACTGTAACCAAGACACTACACCTATGGGTGTTAAAGACTGCAAATATCGAACTCTTCCGTTCAAGCATTGGAGAATATCCCACATTCCACGTTGAGCATGTTTTCTCTCAGTCATTATTTCTTTAATTGCTATACGAATTATATAAATCTTCTGACCTTCAGTGCCTTCCCTTTTTGCTTTCAAAGTTAGCCAGCAACATCCTTCACATACACACACAAAGCTGTTTTCTAAATGCCTGTTTTTGTCTGGCTCATTTACCTTTACCTAACAGAACAGCTCTCCTGGGGGAGGGAAAAAAGAGTAGTTACCTATTCACAGCAAGAGACTTGAGAGTTCAGCACAATAGATTTTCACAATGTGTTTAGGAGAGACACAGAACTACGGTACTAAGCACCATGCGGAAAGGTAGATAAATATATAGAGATAGAACCACAGAGCTCATCCAAGTGGACTGTAGAATAACAGAGAATCTATAGTGCTCTCTACTTCAGCAGCAATCAAAGCCAACCTCTGCAAATTAATCAGCCTGCAAAATACCAAGAATCGAGAAAAAGGATATTGATTCCTGGAGAAGTCACCTATATTTTATTTTCCCATTAAAAAATGATCACAGAATGCTATTCTAAAATGTGAACATGAAGTATAAAACAGACTAGTTCCTTTTTGCTAATACTTCTATGAGCATCTCAGAATGACTCCATGAAACTCTTTTTGTTTAATTTTCAGATGGGTAGAGAATTGTTAAATAAACACTTAAAGCATCGTTTACCGTGTGTGTGTGTGTATGTGTGTGTGTGTGTGTGTGTGTGTGTGTTTTCTCAAGGGTGTTAGAGTCTTGGAGTTACAGAAATTTACTGATGACTCCATTGAGTGTTCTTTCTTTCCTATGACCATTAATTATTCAATGTCCCTTTTCATTTGCTTTCATCCTAAATCCTGCCTTCAGATTCACATACTGTCTGCAAAGCAACAAGGAATTAAGAAAGAGGTTTTTCTTCAAAATAGGTTTTCTGGTTAAACACCCAAATTAAAGACCCTTTCCAACCTACTTTACTCAAAAGTTAAAAAGACATACATTCATTGAGATATAATTTTTTACAAAAAATCATAATTCTGGAAAACAAATTAAATTTTATTTAGCCGTGTAAGCTGTTTTCCATAATGTTTTCTTAATGGTCCTATAAAATAATAAAGAATTCTTTCATGTGCTGCACATCAGTTTTAGCCCTGTGGCGGAATGGCTTTCTGAATTCCCACCTACCCCCAACCCCAAATGGTTAATGTTCCAAGTTTGTGCTTTGGGGGTTATTATAGTCACAGGTTCTGTTTTAAATTAAACACCTAATTAAAAGGAAGCCATTCATAAGTAGCAATGCACGTAAATCAGAATGGAATAATAGGAGCTCCACATATATCGCCTTTTCCCACAAGGCTCTTAGAGCGTGTTTTGTGCCCAAGAAAAAAGCTGAAATTTGTCAATTAGCTCAATTGCAACCAGACCTCTTTGCTGAGTATACAAATTGGTCCCCACTACCACTAGCATGTTTTGGTGTGACAGAATGGCAGCAATTGTCATTTGCCTCCTAGAAGTAGCCCCTAAAGCAGAATGTTGTCATAGGTCATTTTGAGACTATTACCAACATTACTTTGCTTCCTCCTGGCAAGAAGCTAACTCCATCCAGACAAAGAGAGAAAAGAATTCTCAACCTTTGGGTGAAATGTAAGTACTTTCAGGAAATCTCATTAAAAAATTGCTCCACATATCATGGGGCTTTTAATTGCTCCCCAAACCATTTTTCATCTTCTTAAGGTTGGAGGTTACAAGGTACTTTTAAAAATGGATTTAACACTTGCTGGTCACTGAGAGATTAAAGGCATAAATAGCCATGACTGGATGGCAAGACTGCTACCAAAGGCTTCACACCACAACTGATTAATGCCTTCTTTTCACTTCTCTGCATTCAAACACTTACAAACAAGATTGGAATTTTCAGGATTTATCAACATCCAGAACAGAAGGTAGCACATTCTGAGTATTCCATCATAAAGAGAGGGTTTATTATAGAGCTGATTGCCCAATGGCCTTAGCGAAGTTATTTCACATTTCTCTTCCCCATCTGTAAAGTGGGAATAAAAGATGGATTTGTGGGATAAAGCTTGACATGGGTGAATAAATGAAATAATGTCTTTAAATGGTTTTAAAGTCAGATACTATTTAAGTACAAAAATAATATCTACAATACATTATGATCTTACATGAAAGCACAGGGAATGTAATCTGCTGTCTTTTCATCTGAACACATTCAGTAACAATCACACTTGTTAAATACTTGTATATACTTCTGTAATAAAAGTTGTGCTGTCATCCAGGAGTTTATTATCTCAAATGAGAGATTCTATGTGAAAATACATTGTAAGGAATAAAGTACTATACTTGCAACAATAATAGTAATAGGTATTAAGTGCTTACCTGTACTAGGCTGTGTGAAACAAGGATTTCTACAAGGATTTATTTAAACCTCACATAACCTCGGGAGATATCCCTATTTTATAAATGATAAACCTGACAATGAGAGACACTGAGTCACTTAACTGTGCTACGCAGCAGGAAAGGGAGAAACCAGGAAAGAAGCCAAGGTCTGTCTGTCTTCCAAACTCATGCACATGACGCACACTATATTATAAAAGAGATTGTTATGGCAATAATGCTGTCTTTTTCCCCAGATTAGACTTTGGTCGTTTTATCATGACTGACAATTTATGTCTTCAAAAATGCACGTGTTGTCCTGAATTAGCAAGTTGAAATGCGTCATATTTTGTTCATAAAAGGATTTTTCTAAATTGCTTTTCTTATTCAGTACTTGCTTTTGTAAAACAGAAAGTATTACACCCTAGCAAAAATTGCTTCTATTCTTATTTTGTTGTTCGTATGGGTTTAATAAGTGTTGTATACACGAACCAATAACATCATGACTTGTTAAAAGATTTCTAAATATTTAATATTAACGTTTATGACACCAGAAAATACTGGTGAGAGTGACATTATTTTTTTATTCAAATAAATACATAATTGGCAATTCTACATATGAATTTTCTAATCTAGAAATTTTCCTGGTTTGGAAATAACAGATGTATAAATAAAACAGTATTTTCTCAAATAGTTTTATTTTAGTTAAGAATTTATAAGAATCACATTTTCAGGCAGGGTACAATGGTCCACACCTGTAATCTCAGCACTTCGGGAAGTGGAGGTGGGAGGACTACTTGAGCCCAGTTGTTCAAGACCAGCCTGGGCAACAAAGTTTGACCCTGATCTCTATTAAAAAAATCAAAAAAATAGCTGGTCATGGTGGTGCATGCCTGCGGTCCCAACTACCCAGGAGGCTAAGGTGGGAGGATCACTTGAGCCCAGGAGGTTGAGGCTGCAGTGAGCTATGATCACGCCACTGCACTCCACCCTGAGTGACAGAGCAAGACCCTAAGAATCCTAAGTTTCAAACATTCATTTTAACAATGATGAACTCTATTCCCATTTCACAAGGAGACAAAGAAAGGTCTTCATAGATGGTGAAACAAAATATTTTAATTTATTTCACAAGTTGAGTAAATTTAAAAAATATATCTGGCCCAACCACTGAAGGGTACTTCTAACTTTAAAAGCATTTTTACAAGAAAAAAAAATGAATTCTAAATACTCGTTTCCACAATTTACATTTTAGAGTATTGTAATTAATTTTAGAACATGGTATATGAATGAAAAAAGGACTAAAAAATTAACTATAGTAATGTAAGTCTTGCTAAGATAATGGACTGGGCATTTTATTACAATGCTGAAGAAACATTTTCTGATATCAAAATATTTTCTTCGTTCTAAAATTGTAGTTACTCTGAAAAGTTTAGAAAAAGATTAGGAGCTATGTTTTGAAGAAACTTGGTGTGAACTTTGCTAACAATGACCCAAATAAGTTTTTAGATTACTCTTTTAAGAAATTGCAGTATTTCATGCAAAATGGTACCCACTTTACCACTAAGGTAATTTTTTACTCACCACAAAATGAAAATCTATATTCTGCTCTTCCTTGCATGTCTTTTTAAAAACCTCAAACCAGAGGAATGAGTCACGTTTTGGACCGTTTGCTTTTTTAATCTTCTTTACTCCTCTATTCTGTTTCTAAAGGGATACTTAGTTTTGACTAGATTGCAATTTCATTTGAAAAGAATTGGACAGGTTTTCTAGAATGAGTTAAAGATTACACATGGAGAGCATTTTTGCCAGCTACCTTTAAAGATGCAAGGATCTTTACCTATGTAACAAACTTGCACATGTATCCTGGAACTTAAAATTAAGTTAAATTACAATTTTTTTTAAAAGATGCAAGGATCTATATAAAGTGGTACATCTAGATTTAATGCAGGTAGTGTTTGTTTGTCGTTGTTTTTTTAGATAGAAACAGTGTAATTGTGACATTGGCAGGAAAAATATGTAAAATGTGCTTTTCACTTTTCTCTTTGAGTAAGCATAATTTGTAGGATTTTATTATATTGAGAATGCTAAATACATTAGTGAATTCCTCATACAATGACAACATCTGGTTTTGTTTTTAACTCAAATGGTTATACGTATACAATACTATTTCATGTTACTTACAATTAGAGTATGAAACTCAAGGCATGTGGCAAAAATTATAAATTATATCATTTTTATGAAAAAGAAAGGATTAAGTATTAGGCTCCTTGTTTTGTAAACAGACACTAAAACATGTAGATTAAGCAAGCCAGGGAAAGCCCAAAGTACAATAAGAACCATAATTATTTTTACATAATAGCCAATATATAAAAATAATAAATGACTAAATATTTTCCATGTGTCAAGCACTGTGCTGTTTCACAAAAATGATTTTAATTAATTCCTTATAAAAACCACAAGGTAAGTATCCACCGTGCAAATGAGGAAAAAGAAGCTTGTTTTTTTTTCTTTTTTTAATTGTACTTTATGTTCTAGGGTACATGTGCACAACGTGCAGGTTTGTTACATATGTATACATGTGCCATGTTGGTGTGCTGCACCCATTAACTCGTCATTTACATTAGGTATATCTCCTAGTGCTATCCCTCCCCCCTCCCCCACCCCACAACAGGCCCCAATGTGTGATGTTCCCCTTCCTGTGTCCAAGTGTTCTCACTGCTCAATTCCCACCTATGAATGAGAACATGCAGTGTTTGGTTTTCTGTTCTTGGGATAGTTGGCTGAGAATGATGGTTTCCAGCTGCATCCATGTCCCTACAAAGGACATGAACTCATTCTTTTTCATGGCTGCATAGTATTCCATGGTGTATATGTGCCACATTTTCTTAATCCAGTTTGTCATTGATGGACATTTGGGTTGGCTCCCAGTCTTTGCTATTGTGAATAGTGCTGCATTAAACATACATGTGCATGTGTCTTTATAGCAGCATATAATCCTTTGGGTATATACCCAGTAATGGGATGGCTGGGTCAAATGGTATTTCTAGTTCTAGATCCTTGAGGAATCACCACACTGTCTTCCACAACGATTGAACTAGTTTACAGTCCCACCAACAGTGTAAAAGTTTTCCTATTTCTCCACATCCTCTCCAGCACCTGTTGTTTCCTGATTTTTTAATGATTGCCATTCTAACTGGTGTGAGATGGTATCTCATTGTGGTTTTGATTTGCATTTCTCTGATGGCCAGTGAGGATGAGCATTTTTTCATGTGTCTGTTGGCTGCATAAATGTCTTCTTTTGAGAATTGTCTGTTCATGTCCTTTGCCCACCTTTTGATGGGGTTGTTTTTTCTTGTAAATCTGTTTGAGTAGAAGAAGCTTGTGTCCAAGGTCACAGATACAGAATTCAAGTCACTAAAATCTTTAATATCATAGTCTAGTAACTGTTCCTCATTGTTTAACAGCTATGAAACTAAAGAAAAGCATAACTTTATCCTATACATTGTCTATAAATTATGGTAACAAAATACACATTGGGATTATAGTTCTACATGAAGAAACTTAGGAATAGAGATTTCTGGTATATGTTAAATATACATTTATTAGCAAATATTTAGTAAGTGACTTCTATATTCTAGGCACTGGGCCAGGTGTCTATGATACAATGATGAAAGAGAACATAGATCTTGCCATCTATATAATCATAGTCTAAAAGAAGACAAATACTTAAGAGATCATTGCAATAAAACAAGAGAAGTGCTATAAAATTGTAATAATAGGTAGCACTTATAGTAAACCAGTCATTGTTAATAAGCACTTTATATATTTACTCAGATAATCCTCTCAGCAATCTATGAGATAGAAACTAAAAAGATACATTTAAGGGTCTATTGGAACACAAGGAAGAAAACACTTCATTTTGCCTAGAAAGGTCAGACATTTGAGCTGAGTCCTATAGGATAACTATATCAACAAGAGGGGAGTGATGTATCAGCTTGTATAACATAAATTTTGCCACAGTAACCAAAAATCCCCAAATCTTGATGGCTTATGACAATAAATGTCCAAGATTGCTTGCAAAACCTGTAAGGTTGGCGTGGGAACTCTGGTTCCCATGTCAGAGCCTCCAACATCTGGTGCATGGCTGGTGGCTACAGCAAGGAAAGGGCAAATGATGGATCATGTACTAGCTCTTTGCATCTCCACCTATAAGACAGGTGTCACTTCTGCACCATTTTCATTTGCCAGAGCAAGTCACACAATCGTACCTAGTTTTATGGGGAAGGGCAGTGCCTTCCTACAATATACCCAGAAGGCAAAGAGCAGGAATACTGAGGAATCACTCTAACACCTCCCAAGGATTGAAGTGGATAAGTAACTCCAGGAAAAAGGACACGTGCAAAGGCACAGAAGTGAAAACATGCTTGGTGCATGGTGGTTCACGGTGATTTCGATGATGAAAGCACAGGATGCACGGGGGAGAAAAGCATGAGGAGGAGAGGAAAAGGCAGGCGAGTGTCGAATCATGAAGACTCAACACACTCGCAAAGTTTAGACTTCATCTTTTTTACCAGAGGAACTTATTGCAGCATTTTAAGCAAAGGAGAAATACAATCAAAATTTTCATTAAGAAAGTTCAGGCTAACTGGACTGGGGAGAAATCTTCCAAGCTTCCTCAGGTCATTGGCAGAATTCACTTCCTTGCAGCTATAGGACTAAGGATTTTAGATCCTTGCTAGGGGCTACTCTCAGCTCCTAAAAAGTCACTCACAGTTCTTTGCCAGATGGGCTTCTTCAATAAGGCCACTGACTTCATGACAGTTTATTTATTCAAAACTATCAAGAAAGAGAGACTGTCACCCCAGGGAAAGCCCAGTCTCTCTTTGAAGGGTTGTCACCCGATCAAGTAAGGCCCACCTAGGATAATCTTTCAATTAACTCAAAAACTGATTTAGAACTTTAATTATATCTGAAAAATCTCCTCATCTTTGTCATACTCTGTAGGTGAGAAGCAAGTCCCAGGCATGGCATACATTTGCGGGGAGGGAGTTATACAGGGCAGACCACCAGGAGTAGAAACACTGGAGCCATCCTACAGCCATTTAGTCTGTCCACAGCAGGAACCAATTGAAAGGATACTTCAGTTGTCCTGGTGAAAAGTTGTAAGGTCCTGGACTAAGATAGATTCGCAAATGTTTAGGAGCTATATGTATAGCTTAAATATAAATTGACTTTAATAAAACTTTAGGGAATTATCGGTTTTGTTCTTTATCTGTAGAACTAACTTCATAATACCCAAAGCACATAGTTTTAAATGTCTTGACCTTTAAAAAGAAAAGTGCCACAAATATTTCAAATATCTGGCTCATTCTAAGAGCTAAAATAAAACAAAATATATGAATATCAGCTTACCAAGCATTGAGTCCTGTGCCACAGCTTACACATGAAAACTAGGAATTACTTCGTAATGATGCCAATAGGGTATATATATGCAGCATTGTATGACCTGAAAAATAAGGTATAGGACTATAAATTTGCTAATAAAATGTATGTTGCATTTGTATAGCTTACCATCAAAACAATTGTTTTTGTATCTATTCATACACACACACACTCAAACTAGCTTGTTAAACATATTTGTCTTGTTTTTAAAGGATAAAATAATTAATAAGTATTGTGCAAGACCTTCACTCATATAATCTGAACTCCAATTCTGGAGAAATGAAAACCAAACAAATGTAGAGATGTCAGCTGAGCCAAGGGCACTGCAGTCAGGGCTGAAAAGCAGAGATACTTAATAGCTCTCTTGGAGAGTGACAAATCACCTGCCTCAATTTGCTCTAACTAGAAATATCAGCCACATGTGCTCATTATAAGCCATAAATAATCGATCAAAGATGGAAAAAAAAGAAAGTCATGTATCCATTACCCTGCTTCACCTTTAGAGACTTCCTTAATGCCTGCATTCTTAAAATGTAATACAAGACAAGTGCACATGTAGTCCCAGCTACTCCAGAGGCTGAGGGGGGATCATTTGAGCCCAGGAGTTTGAATCCCACCTGGGCAACATAGCAAGACCCTGTCTCTAAAAAAAAGAAAAATACATAAAAAGTGACCAATACAATTATTTTAGATTCTATGTCAGCCACCATATAAGTTGAGCTGAAATTAGAGGCAATTAGCGATTGAGAGAGACCAGATAAAAATTGATATAAAACACACTGTAAAAGAGGCTGATTTCACTCTTCAGGATTGAAATGCACTGGTAGAAAAGTTGTGGAGCAATCTTTGAGGACTCAGTCTCTTTGCTAATCTTTTTTAACTCAAGGGTAAAAACCAGAGAGGGGAAAAAAAAAAAACCCTCCCAAACTTTCAATATCCTTCAAAGACAAATTTCATGAAGAATCTCTGCTATCCAGAATGTCCAAGGCTCCCAAACATTTATTCTTCCAGAGACATGTTTTGCATCCTGAGCTTTGAAAAAAATGCCATGTTATTTGCATCAAAAGGGAAAACATATTTAATGATATTACAGGAAATAAACCTGCAGTTTCTTTCTAAAAGCTTCCTTTTTGTGTGTATGAAAACTTCATGATACTGCCAAGAACCCAACCAGCCTAGATACCACCTCAAGGTGCTGCTTTTTAGAATTGTGTGACATGCACACTGCCTGCTAAGGATCTGCAAGGAGAGAAGTCAGAGGATAATGAGACAATTTCAGATGTTTTCACATTCTGTCAAAGTGACCATTGAGCCAGGTGCAGTGGCTCATGCCTGTAACACCAGCACTTTGTGAGGCCAAGGCAGGTGGATCACTTGAGGTCAGGAGTTCAAGACCAGCCTGGCCAATATGGTGAAACCCCGTCTCTAATAAAAATACAAAAAATTAGCCAGGGGTGGTGGTACATGCTTGTAATTTCAACTACTTGGGAGGCTAAGGCGGGAGAATCACTTGAACCCAGGAGGTGGAGGTCGCAATGAGCCGAGATGGCGCCACTGCAATCCAGCCTGGGCAACAGAGTGAGACTCTGTCTCAAAAAAAAAAAAAGTGAACATTGGAAAGTGCTTATCACTATTATTTATGCAACATTGAAAGAAAAAGGAGATTTTGCAATTTGTTTTTGGTCTCAAACACTTCATTAGTACTCCTTGGGTAATGACCAAAATACGATCGCATAGTAACACTGCAGCATATCACTGAAAGGAAAGCCCTGGGGGACACATGGTTTTATAATCTTGACCTGACCGGGCACGGTGGCTCACACTTGTAATCCCAGCACTTTGGGAGGCTGAGGCGGGCGGATCACGAGGTCAGGAGGTCGAGACCATCCTGGCTAACACAATGAAACCCCGTCTCTACTAAAATTACAAAAAATTAGCCGGGCGAGGTGACGGGCGCCTGTAGTCCCAGCTACTCGGGAGGCTGAGGTAGGAGAATGGTGTGAATCCGGGAGGTGGAGCTTGCAGTGAGCTTAGATCCGGCCACTGCACTCCAGCCTGGGCGACAGAGCGAGACTCCGTCTCAAAAAAAAAAAAAAAACTTGACCTTTTGTGCCTCCCCAACTAATATTTTACCTATAAAAATTAGCTTACAAACGTATTCTGGGGATTCTTCATTCCTATCACAACCCATTACTATTTGAACAAGGAAGAATGAATATACATCTTGAGAAAAATAAAACCTTTATTGAGATATAATTAATGTATAATAAACTGATTATATATAGGTATAAAATTGGTGAATTTTGAGCAGAAGTTTTAAATTTTTATGAAGTCCAATTTATCAGGTTTTTCTTTTGAGGATTGTGCTTTTGTTTTATCTAAGAAATCGTTGCCTAAGCTGTGGTCACAAAAATTTTCTCATATATTTTCCTAGTAGTTTTATTAATTTTGGGCTTTACATTAGAGCTCTAATCCATCTTTATTTAATTTTTATGTACAATACAAGGTATTGATCAAATTTCATTTTTTGCATATAGATATCTAATTTTTCCAGAAGCATTTGTTAAAAAGTTTTCTCCACTGATTTTTCTCAAAAATCAGTTATCTATGACAGTATGTATATGTTTCTGAACTCTATTCTGTTCCTTTGATCTATTTATCTATCTTTATCCAAGGCCATATTGTCTTGATTACTACAGCTTTATAATAAGCCTTGAACAAAGTTCATATTAGCCCATGACTTTGGTTTTTCTCCAAAATTGTTTTAGCTATTCTATATCCTTTGATTTCCATAAGAATCTAAATGGGAGGCCGAGACGGGTGGATCACGAGGTCAGGAGATCAAGACCATCCTGGCTAACACGGTGAAACCACGTACTAAAAAAAATACAAAAAACTAGCCGGGCGATGTGGCGGGCGCCTGTAGTCCCAGCTACTCGGGAGGCTGAGGCAGGAGAATGGCGTAAACCCGGGAGGCGGAGCTGGCAGTGAGCTGAAATCCGGCCACTGCACTCCAGCCTGGGCGACAGAGCGAGACTCCATCTCAAAAAAAAAAAAAAAGAATCTAAAGATTAACTTGTTAATTTTTATAAAAAGATATGCTGAGATTTTTACAGCAACTGCATTGACTCAAAAATCAATTTGGAGAGATTTGATATTGTAGTGTAACAGGTGCCCCACCAGGTTACTTAAGGTCGTATGTGCGCTGCTTGAACCCTGAAGGCTGGGCGGTGAGCCAAGGCCATGGTGCCCAGCCAAGGAGCAAGTGTCCCTGAGAACCCAAACATCCTAGAGAGTATCTGAGAACCTACTAAGAAAAACAGTCTCATCACTCAAATACAGTATGCAAAAAGCCAGAAAGTTAGGCGTTTTAGAGACAGGAGGTGGCATAGATGTCTAGAGCTGTCCTGCTGCTGTCCAGGAGTGCCCTGTATAAAAGTCATAATAAACTCATCTGCTCATCAAGCTGAACTTAGGTCTGAGTCATTCTTTGGTCTCTTCACTCCTTCCCTGTTTGGGGAAGATGTTACAGTTCCAAATTTTTCTCATAACTATTGGCATCACCAACAGGATCTATGAGACCAAACGATGAGTTAGGAAGGCGTGTCTGCAGGGAGGATCCCCAGAGTAGGTAGCAACATGCATGTCGGGTGGAGTTGCCCAACTGCTCAACCCTGTGGGCTACCACATGAGTACAGGGACACTCAGAAAACACTGGTGGGACTGAGCATGTACTCCAAGAAGCTAAGACATTAAAGTACTATAAGGATAGCAAACATGCTATGGTTGCAGTAAGGCTGGGTACTGAGAAATCATTAAGAGTAGAAATGGGAGAAAGGGTAGAAACTCCTGGAGAAGTTTAAACCCATGCCAGCTTTTCTACTACTCTAGCTGGTTGTGTATTATGGCCCTTTCTTGTGCACATTTTAAAACTGGCAGGCAAATTACAAAAAAAATAAAATAAAATCAGAGTTCAAATGGTTAACCTGCAACTACAGAGTTAAGTCGAGTCTTCTAATGCTATTTTCTTTTCTGCCTGCCTTGAATCTCCTGTTATTAAGCTACTGGTATTGAGATAAAACTCACTGTTTATGGTCTTGCCAATTCAAGGCCACTTGGATATTTTGTTTTTCTATACAGTTCAGTCAGTTCTAGCTAAGATGTAAAACATAAGTAAGTTGGCTTTAAAATTATTGGCAAAATAAAAATAGAAATGTCTTCAGAATTGTCAGCATGCATTTTTGTCTGCATTTACTGATTAGATGAGTTTTATATTTTCTTCTGCAAATATATTCTTCAGCAACGTATTTTGCTTCTGCTAAAATATTTTAAGATGTCAGGGCTTGATGTGAAAGTTATAAGATGATCAACCCAGCCAAATATAGAATGATCTTTGTGTATTATTTATTTATTTATTTATTTTTGAGAAGGACTTTCACTCTTGTCACCCAGGCTGGAGTACAGTGGCGAAATCTCAGCTCACTGTAACCTCAGCCTCCTGAGTTCAAGCTTTTCTCCTGCCTCAGCCTCCCGAGTAGCTAGTTGGGATTACAGGCATACGCCACCACACCCAACTAATTTTTATATTTTTATTAGAGATGAGGTTTCCTCATGTTGGCCAGGCTGGTCTCAAACTCCTGACCTCAAGCAATCCACCTGCCTCAGTCTCCCAAAGTGCTGGAATTACAGGCATGAGTCACTGTGCCTGGCCTGTTTGTGTAATTTTTTTGACAAATAAGGCTAATTTAATATTGTGGGTTCAATGAAAACAGCTAAATTTTCTGAGTTATCAGCAAAACTTCCCAAGTGTTTAAGTTTCCTGCTTAGGTGAACACCTGGTATTCAGAGGCTATTAAAATGGTTAAGAAGGAAGTAACTTAGAATGATAATTAGCTTTGTCCAGCGTCTTGGTTCTCATGAATAATTTAGATAAACTACTAAAAATGAATAAATTATGTAAGTAAAATGAGGTAAATTCTTGTAGGAAACTTTTTGTGTAGTTTTAAATCTTAAAATTATTTTAGATACTCATTAAATATCTGGGTCATTTTCAACTTAAAAAGGGCTAGATGTGGAGCGTTGGTTACACTTCTGAGTCCATTAATGGGAAATAAAATCTACGATATGAGGGAAGCATTGGCAGACCTCAGTGAGCTGGACAAAAACAAGAACAAAGTCCAGAAAGTAATCAAGGAGCAAAAAGAGGATGGGCCAGAATGGGTGCCTGCACACCTGCCCCAGCCCAGGCAGGCAGTGAATGTGAAGCAATACCACCTGCCAGGAGGACACTCTGAAATCACCCAAACAACTCAGCAATTAAATAAGGTACAGATAGGCCAGCCCAGAGACCCTATAATAGCCCTGTGTGACTTGTGAAGAAGCCAGATGGCACCTGGAAAATGATGGTGGATTACAAAGTGGTGTCCCCTCTACATGCAGCTGTAGCTAATATTGCTCACCTGCTAGACTAAGTGATCCTTAAGCTGAGGAACATTCATGCTGTGATTGACTTGACTAATGCCTTTTCCAGTGTTCCTTTAGCAGAAGATTCACAAGACCAGTTTGCCTTCATTTAGGATGGCCAACAATGGACTGGCCAGGTGCTACCATAGGATACCTGCCTAGCCCCTGCCACAGTATGGTTGCACAGACTCTCTTTGCCAGTCTAGACTCTCTTTGCCAATCCCAAGCTCCCTGTTTCACTATACTAATGATAACATGCTAACCTCAGAGTCTCTTGCAGATCTGGAGACTGCTTATATTAGTCTGTTTCCACACTGCTATAAAGAACTACCTGGGCCGGGCGCAGTGGCTCATGCCTGTAATCCCAACACTTTGGGAGGCTGAGGCAGGCGGATCACCTGAGGTCAGGAGTTCAAGACTAGCCTGGCCAACATGGTGAAATTCTGTCCCTACTAAAAATACAAAGAACTACCTGAGACTGGGTAATTTATGAAGAAAAGAGGTTTGACTCACAGTTCCGCAGGCTTAACAGGAATCATGACTGGGAGGCCTCAGGAAACTTACAATCATGGCAGAAGGCAAAGGGAAAGCAAGTACCTTCTTCACAGGGTGGCAGGAGAGAGAGAGAATGAGGGGGAAGTGCCACATACTTTTAAACCATCAGATCTCATGAGAACTCACTCACTATCACGAGAACAGCATGGTGAAATCCACCCCCAGGATCCACTCACCTCCTATCAGGTCCTTCCCTCAACACTGGGAATTACAATTCAACATGAAATTTGGGGGAACACAGAGCCAAACCATATCACTGCTCTACAAACCATCACAGATGTCCTAAAGGACAGAAGATGGGAAGGCAACCCCTAGAAGAAATAAGGTTCTGGCATAGCCATCAAATTCCTGAGAGTTACCTGGTTGGGTAAGACACAAAACATACCTAGAACTCTGATTGATAAGATAGCACAGCAGCCTGTTCCCCAGACAGCAAAGCAACTTCAGGTTTTCCTAGGTTTACTGGGTTACTGGAGGATATTCATTCCTCATTTGGCACAAACCTTCTAGCTATTAAACACCCTAATAAAAAATGGTTTAAAAAAATTAAAAAAAAAAAAAAGGCCAGGCACGGTGGCTCACACCTGAAATCCCAGCACTTTGGGAGGCCAAGGTGGGTGGATCACCTGAGATCAGGAGTTCAAGACCAGGCTGGCCAACATGGTGAAACTCCATCTCTACAAAAAATACAAAAAACTAACCGGGCATGGTAGTGGGTGCCTGTAATCCCAGCTACTCGGGAGGCTGAGGCAGGAGAATCGCTTGAACCTGGGAGGCAGAGGTCGCACCACTGCACTCCAGCCTGGGCAACAAGAGCGAAACTCTGTCTCAAAAAGAAAAGGGACTGGACACATAGAGCAAGAGACATTTGACAAAATAAAAATATTAGTGAAACAAGTCCAAGCACTAGAGCTCCACTGCTGCAGCAGCTTTCTATATTAGAAGTTGCTAGAGATGCCTTGGGGATGAATGGCGTTTGTGGCAAAAGCAACCAACAAGAATAGTACCTGTAGGGTTTTCATCCTAATAATGGAAAGGGGCGGAATCCCACTATAGAGTCCTAAAGCAACAGCCATTGGCCATATATAGGGCATTGTGACAAGCAGAGGCCATCATCACAAAACAGACCATCACAATAAAAACTATCTGCCCCATAAAAGGGTAAATGAAAGGCCTCCTAGCCAAGCCCACCTCTGGGATGGCACAATCACACATCCTCCAGAAAAGGTATGCCTGTCCACCATGGAGGGGTGTCCTGTCCACTAGTCCTCAAAGTCAGGCACTGCAGGAGGTGCTCAGACCCACCTACCGTGAAGAAGTGGAAGGAGCTGACATGACCATAGAGCCACCTCCCAGGCCAAACCACCATATATGAGGGGACCCTACCAACACCTGTTGGGGCCTGATACACTGAGGGGTCTAGCAAAGGTATCTGGGCATTAGAACAAAACATAAAATGGTAGTTTCATTTACCTATAACCCAACAGGGGTAGGCCTCATAGAAAAAAAGAATGGCCTGTAAAAAACCCAATTATGTGCACTATCCCAGGACAGCTGGTTAAGGTCCTGGAGTACAGTGGTGCAGTCTTAGCTCACTGCAACCTCTGCCCCCACCCCAAGTTCAAGCAATACTCCTGCCTCAGCCTCCAAGTAGCTGGGATCCACAGGCGCAGGCCACCACGCCCAGCTAATTTTTTTGTATTTTTAGTAGAGACAGGGTTTCACCATGTTGGCCAGGCTGGTCTGGAATTCGTGACCTCAAGTAATACACCCACCTCGGCCTCCCAAAGTGCTGAGATTACAGGTGTGAGCCACCATACAAACTTTAAATGAATCACCCACTACCACACATGGCGTCACTCCCATGAATGGTTGGCAGGACCTGTAAAACAGGCCCCACAAACTCTCAGGGTTACCTCTGAGACACTGAGACATGCTCCTGAAGCAGACAGCTGGGCTGTGCTCCTGAGAACATGCGTGGATCTGCCAAGCAGTGACGGCTATGTGGACGTGAAGTTGAGCTGGAAAATGCCCCCATATTGGGTCAGTTTTATGGCACCAGAGAGTGCCATGAAGACTACGGGAGGGGAGATGGTCCCAGCTGTGCTCCTTGATGGAGGTCCAAGAGTCTTAGACATCAACACACAGCAACACCGATACCTGCTGGAGCAATCACAGTATGGGTAGCATGGGCAAGGCCAGAAACTTATCAATTGGCTATTATGCCTGCTCCTGGGAAAGGAAGCCATATGTGATACTGTCAGCTAGGCCTGAAGCCTGTTGTTGTCTCCCTAATAGGGCCAATGGCAGAAAATACAATGGTAATAACATTACAAACAGTGAATGCACTCATGAATGTCCTTACTAAACATGTATTTATGCCCATAGGCTGTTTTTCCTGCTACCATGGCAGCTGGTAATGTCTTTCTTTCTTTTTTTTTTTTATTAATTTTTTTTATTATAGTTTAAACTCTAGGGTACATGTGCACAACGTGCAGGTTTGTTACATATGTATACATGTGCCATGTTGGTTTGTTGCACCCATTAACTCATCATTTACGTTAGGTATTTCTCCTAATGCTATACTTCCCCCATCCCCCCACTTCACAACAGGTCCAGTGTGTGATGCTCCCCATCCTGTGTCCAAGTGTTCTCATTGTTCAATTCCCACCTATGAGTGAGAACATGCGGTGTTTGGTTTTCTGTCCTTGGGATAGTTTGCTGAGAATGATGATTTCCAGCTTCATCCATGTCACTACAAAGGACATGAACTCATCCTTTTTCATGGCTGCATAGTATTCCATGGTGTACATGTGCCACATTTTCTTAATCCAGTCTATCACTGATGGACATTTGGGTTGGCTCCCAGTCTTTGCTATTGTGAATAGTGCTGCATTAAACATACATGTGCACGTGTCTTTATAGTAGCATGACTTATAATCCTTCGGGTATATATGCGATAATGGGATCACTGGGTCAAATGGTATTTCTAGTTCTAGATCCTTGAGGAATCACCACACTGTCTTCCACAATGGTTGATGAGTTTACACGCAGCTGGTAATGTCTTTCTAAATGGAGCTCTAACTACTGCAGCAGTCAGCAACCAGTCTGATTATTGGGTATAAGTATACCTCCCCCTATCCAATAAGAATGCTATGCCTTGGAATATTCTGCCTTTCTCCCCACATAACTGGAGTGACTGATTCAACAGCAGCGATAATGCAACCCAGGTTCACTAGGGATTACATCCACCTGGACGCCTGATTACCAACTCAACGGAGACCCAACAACATGTGCCCTTATAGGCACTACCTGTTGCACCTATAACCCTGATGAAGAGAACAATGTCACTGATATAGTTTGGCTGTGTCCCCACCCAAAATCTCATCTTGAATTGTAATCCCCATAATCCCCACATGTCAAGGGAAAGACCAGGTGGAGGTAATTGAATAATGCTATTCTCATGATAGTGAGTAAATTCTCATGAAATCTGATGGTTTTATAAGTGTTTGGTTGTTCCTCCTGTGTTCATTCTCCCTCCTGCTGCCTTGTGAAGAAGATGCCTTGCTTCCTCTTCACCCTCTGCCATGATTGTAAATTTTCTGAGACCTTCCCAGCCATGTGGACCTGTGAGTCAATTAAGCCTCTTTCCTTTCTAAATCATCCAGTCTTGAGCAGTTCTTTATAGCAGTGTGATAATGGATTAATATAGTCACAGATGCTTTCAATGATTTTCCAACTCAGATCCATGATATAACAAATCAGGTGTCAGATCCACGATATAACCTAATCAGTCATTCTCAAATTGGTTACACATCTTACCTACTTACTGGAGTTAGGTTTTTCTAATAGGCACCATAATTGTAGTTTCTGCTTTATATTCTGTTTTGTATACTGTAGATGTGGTCTGTATGCACAGCCATGGTTATACATAACAGACCCATAAACTTCTACCCCAATACCCCATGCAGGGACTCTTGTGCAAGATTGGTGGGAAGAGTGTAAGAGCTGGGGAACAGGTAGTGTGACAGGTCCCCGACCAGGTTACTTAAGAGTGTATGTCCACTGCCTGAACCCTGAAGGCTGGTTGGTGAGCCAAGTCCATGGTGCCCAGCTGAGGAGCAGGTGTCTCTAAGAACCCAGATATCCCAGAGAGTATCCAAGAATCTACCAAGAAAAACAGTCTCATCGCTCAAACACAATAGCCAAAAAGCCAGAAAATTAGCTTAAAGGCAGTTTAGAGACAGGAAGTGGCCCAGATCTCTAGAGCTATCCTGCCGCTGTCCAGGAGTACACTGTATGTAAGTCCTAATAAACTCATCTACTTAACAAGCTGGACTTGTCTAAGTCATTCTTTGGTCTCTTGGCTTCTTCCCTTTTTTGGGGATATGTTACAGTCCCAAGTTTTTCTCATAACAAGTTTTCTCATAACAGATATCTTAACAATACAGAGTCTTCCTATCCTACACCTCTCCATTAATTTAGGTCTCTAATTTCCCTTAACAATGTTTTGCAATTTCCAGTATATAAGTTTTGCACATCTGTTGTCAAATTTATTCCTAAGTATTTCATATTTTAATGCTATATAGATAGAATTATTTATTCAATTTCTAATTATCCATTTCTAGCATTCAGAGACATAATTTATTATAATATGATTTATATATATAATGTATATATATATAACCCTGAGTGCAGGGATTAAGGGTTGAAAATTTATGTATAACTTTTCCTAATTTTTTTTTAGAGACAGAGTCTTGCTCTGTCACCCAGGCTGGAATTTCTAATTATCCATTTCTAGCATTCAGAGACATAATTTATTATAATATGATTTATATATATAATGTATATATATATGACCCTGAGTGCAGGGATTAAGGGTTGAAAATTTATGTATAACTTTTCCTAATTTTTTTTTAGAGACAGAGTCTTGCTCTGTCACCCAGGCTGGAATGCAGTGGTATGATCATAGCTCACTGCAACTTCTACCTCCCGGCTCAAGCAATCCTCCCACCTCAGCCTCCTAAGTAGCTGGGACTACAGGCATGTGCCACCATGCCCAGGTAATTTTTTAAAAAATTTTATAGAGATTGGGATCTTGCTACCCTGGCTGGTCTCAAACTCTTAACCTCAAGGGATCATCCTATCTTGGCCACCTAAAGTGCTGATATTACAGGCATAAGCCAACATGCCTGGCCTGTGTATAACTTTTAACTCCCTCAAAACTTAAGTACTAATAACCTACTGTTGACTGGAAGCCTTACCTATAACATAAGCAGTCAATTAATACATAATTTATATGTTATATGTATTATATACTATATTATAATAAAGTAAGCTAGAAAAAAAATGTTATTAAGAAAATCATAAGAAAAGAAAATGTATTTACTATTCATTAAGTGGAAGCATATTGTCATGAAAGTCTTCAGCCTCATTGCCTTCACACTGAGTGTGCTGAGAAGGAAATGGAAGAGAGGTTGGTCTTCCTGTCTCAGGAGTGGCAGAGCAGGAAGAAAATCCACATAGAAGTGGACCTGTGCAGTTCAAAGCCATCTTGTTCAAGAGTGGACTTCATAATATATAAAATATATAATTATAAGATGGTTGACTATCTTACATTCTGCAACATTGGTAAATTCATATTTCATATCATTTTTTTTAAATCCTTCAGATTTTCTACATCTTGCCTGATTGTACTGGCTAGTGCCTCCAATACAGTGTTGAATAGAAATAGTGAAAAGAAATATCCTTGCCTTTTTCTCAACCTTAGGGAAAGTGCATTGTATCTTTGCCCATCAAGCATGATGCTAACTCTAGATTTTTCACAGATGCACTTTATCAGGTTAAGGAAGTTCTTTTCTATTTCTAGTTTGCTGAGAGATTTTGTTGGTTTTGTTTTGTTTTGGTTTGGTTTGGTTTTTGGTTTGCAGACATCTGCTTAGTATAATAGCAGTATTCTACAAGTTTTGATGTGTTGTGTTTTCATTTCAATTCAATTCAAAATGCTTTCTAATTTTTCTTTTGATTTCTTCTTTAACTCATGGGTTCTTTAGAACTTAGAAACGCACTTTTCAGTTTCCAAATATTTGAGAATTTTCCAAAGATCTTTTGCTTATTGATTTCTATTTTAATTCCATTGTGAGTGGAGAATGCACATTTTTATGTGTAAATACCTTTAAACTTACAGAGACGTGTTTCATGTACTCAAAATATGGTCTATCTTGTATTGTGTGCATGTGAAAAAAAATGTGCATTCTGCTGCTGTTGGAGTTTTCTAAAAAGGTCAGTTAGATCAAGTTGGTTACCAGTGTTGTTCAAGTATTTTATACCATTGCTGATTTTCTGTCTAGTTGTCCTATCAGTCATTGATAAAAAAAGTTTTTAAATCTCTGTAATTGTGAATTTGTCTATTTTGTACATTTGTGGTTTGTGTATTTTGAATCTCTGTTATTAGGTGCCCGAATGTTTTGTATTGTTTTTTGCTCATGATGAATTGACTCCTTTATCATTATGATATCACATTCTTCATCCATGCTAATGTTGTTTTGAAATCTGCTTTGTTTGCTATTAATAACTATTCTAGTTTTTGTTTAATTAATATTAGCATGGAATATCTTCTTCTTTTCTGTTACTTTTTACCTGTTTGTGTCTTTACATTTAAAGTGTGTGTCTTATAAGCAGCATATAATTGGATTTTGCTTTTTTTTTCAATCCAATCTGATCAGCTGTGCCTTACAATTAGGGTATTCAGACCATTTGCATTTAATCTCATCACTGATATGGTTAGTTTAAATCTATCATATGGCTATATTTTATATCTTCATCTGTTATTAAAATTTCATCCAAAATTAAAATTTTTTTTCACTGCTTGAAAGATGTTTCCTCTACTGCTTTATCACTTATATTGTTTCAGATGGAAAATCTACTGTCATTGTTATCTTTGTTCCTTCATATATAACATGTATGTGGTAGGCAAAACAATTATCCATGCCTGGTGTAGATGGTAAGATTTGAGACTTTTGAGTTAGTGAATAGTTCAGATTTTTGACTTTGCATTGATGCTATAACGGGATGAGATCTTTGGAGAGCTGGGGATGAAGTGAATGTATTTTGCATTCAAGACAGAGAGGTATATTTAGGGGCCAGAAGACAGACTATGCTAGGTGGAATAATGGCCAAGATGTGCACATCCTAATTCCTGGAACTTGTGACTGTGTTAGGTTATATGGCAAAAAGTAACTAAGTCTGCAGATAGAATTAAGGTTGCTAATCAGATTACCTTAAAATAGGGAGATTATCCTGGATTGTATGGCTGGGTCCAATGTAATTACAAGAGTCCTTCATGGAAGAGACAGACAAAAGAGAGTCAGGGAAAAAGATGTGACTATGGAAGCAGAATCAGAGAGATGCCTTATTGTTGGTTTTTGAAGATGGAGGAAGGGGCTATGAGCCAAGGAATCCGGGTGGCTTCTAGAAATTGGAAAAAGCAGGGAAACACTTTCTTTCCTAGAGTGTCCAGGAAAGAATGAAGCCTTGATTCCTTTGAATCACTGCTCACACCTTGATTTTAGCACAGTGAGGCCCATGTCCTTCTTCTGACTTAGAGAATTGTAAGATCATAAATCTGTGTTTTAAGCCTCTATGTTTGAGATAATTTCTATGGCAGTGATAGGAAATTAATAAATGATTTTTCTTCTCTGGCTACCTTTAAGATTTTCTTTTTATCACTGATTTTGATACATAGCATTTTTACATGCCATACACACATCCCATCTTTTCCCCAGAAAAAAATACTAATAGAAAATGCAATTTTAAAATGTTTTGTGCCACTAAAGGAAAAAGCAATAGCTTGGAAAAAGAAGAAGAAAGTTTAACAATGCATATATAGGTTATTTCTCAAAGCAAACGCTTTCTATTAAAGGTTGTAGATAGACCTTAAAAAGACCCTTCTCATCTCTTAGTTAAGTGTAGTCAATACTAACATCATCTTTAGAATGATTATATATTATTATTGATAACCTAAGATTTCATAATAAAGGAAGAAAAAGGTATATATTAAAGCTGCTCCATGGAGGAGAAATGTTCACAAATCAGTAATAGAAACGTTTCTATATGTACATTGAAGGACATATGATAGGCTATTTACCTTAATCTAGTTTCATAATTTATGAAAATAAAATGCTTTAATACTGCTATCTGTTAATCCAACTAAATTCTCTATTCTATATTCTATCAGGATTATAGAATGATATTAGGCTTTTAAAGCTGCTTCTGAGGAACTCAGAGTACTTGTGTTCATAATATGGTTTCAAATGGTCCCAGTGGTCCCCAAAATTTTATCAAGGTAATAAATATTCCTAAATAAAGCCAATTCCCTACCCCACTCCCAAGTGCTAACATTGGCTGGAATTAGGAAAACTTATTTTCCAACTAAAGAAACCCTGAGGATATTTTTAAGTAAATAAGGATTAAAGGTTAGAAGAGGGCATTCAGCTGTGTAGACACAAAATGACTGAATTTTGGCAAAGCAAATTCATAATTATCAGATAATTTGAGGCAAATTATTTCTATGGAAAAAAAATTTAACTTTTAAAAATTACATGTCATATGTATTCATTTTCAAAAATTAGAAAATGAAATTAAGGAAGAAAATATTAACCCAAAACCCCACTGTCAAGAATTACCTCCACTAACATGTTGTATACATATGTTGAGCTCAGTATTTTCTGTTTGTCCCTTTAGTGCTACTCCCAATCCTCTCCACCTTGCTTTGTGCCATGTGAGACTAATTATATGGTCTTCATCAAAGACTCCCTTTGAGATCTGACTTCTGGTGGGGCTTACTCAATGAAGAACACCAGGGAGAGAGAAAGGGGAAGAAGGAAAGAGAGGCCAAGACATTCATTTCCCAGCAACCACGCTGTAGCGTTGCTGTGAGAGGGCTACATCCTTTTACAAAAAGTCACAAATCCTGTCAAAAGGCCCTCCTCCCCATAAATCTTCCTACCTAATTCCTCTGGCTCCTTTAGACAGGCCTAGACATGGTAAGAACATCCTATCCCCCACGCTCTTACAAACTCCAGGTTCTATACTATTCCTTTTGTTTCTCTATTTTCTGCCTATGCCTTATAAATAGTCCCTATATTGAACCCTAGTCAAGTTATTCAATTTAAGTATGCCTCCTGTATCCTGCTGCTACCTTGGCTACTATGTCTATCCAGATTTGTTAGTGTATACACAAACACACACACACACCCCTCACATTCATTTTTTTAACAAAGTACCTGCAAAATTTGCCAGTTATTGTATAGCTGTATCAAAATCTAAACAATATATTAGAAATTTAAATTGTTTCATTTTTCTATTCTAAATAATGCAATGAATATCTATGTACATAAATTGTTTCCTTTTTCTATTCTAAATAATGCAATGAATATCTATGTGCATATATATATACCTTTGCCCTCTTGTCTATATTAGTGCTGTAAAATACATTCTTAGCAGGAGTATTTCGGAGACAAAGGACATGTGCATATTTAAGGCTTTAGATATTGCCAGCAGTCTTCCATACAGGCCATAATGAGATTCACTTCCCCATATAGTATACAAGAATGCCCAAATGCCCATCCACTCACTAACCTTCTGTATTAGTCCATTCTCACGCTGCTAATAAAGACATACTCAAGACTGGGTAATTTATAAAGGAAAGAAGTTTAATTGACTCAGTTCCACAGGGTAGGGGAGGCCTCAGGAAACTTACAATCATGGCAGAAGAGGAAGCAAACATGTCTGTCTTCACGTAGCAGCAGGAAGAAGAAGTGTTGGGCAAAGCGGGGAAACCCCTTATAAAATCATCAGGTCTTGGCTGGGCACAGTGGCTAACACCTATAATCCCAGCACTTTGGGAGGCCAAGGTGAGCGGATCACCTGAGGTCAGGAGTTGAAAACCAGCCTGGCTAATATGGTGAAACCCTGTCTCTAGTAAAAAAAACAAACAAACAAAAAAAATTAGCCAGGCATGGTGGTGTATGCCTGTAGTCCCAACTACTCATGAGGTTGAGACAGGAGAATCACTTGAACCTGGGAGGTGGAGGTTACAGTGAACCAAGATTGTGCCACTGTACTCCAGCCTGGGCAACAGAGTGAGACTCCATCTCAAAAAAACAAAAAATAAAAAAACCATCAGGTCTCATGAGAACTCACTCACTATCACAAGAACAGCAGCATGGGTGTAACCACTCCCATGATTCAACTACTCACACCAGGTCCCTCCCATGACATGTGGGGATTATGGGAACTATAATACAAGATAAGATTTTGGTGGGGACACAGTCAAACCATATCACCCTCCACCAAAACATTTTTGCAGAAAGAAAAATTAATCTTGTCAGTTCTATTGTATTCACACCACTTAGTACTGTGTGTTAAAACTCTGCCTCAGGTCACCAAGTTGCTAGTTGAAAACCAATTCAAAAATAAGCTCTTAATGCCAATTTCAGATATTACAAGATAGAGCTTCCTGACATTTCCTCCTTATCCCAAGTGTCCCCCAATAAGTACAGCCTTGTAACTCATAAAATACAAAGCATAAAAATGTTGATTTTTTAGGGGTGGAAAGGGTGAATCTAATTAAATCCCTAGTTTCTTTTATAACATTTAAAATAAAATTATCACAAAGTAACATTTAAGTCAATCCTATAAAAATGAATTGAATCCCATGTTGTAGAAAACATTCGAGTAAACTGCCTTGGAAAATGCAGGGATGGGTGAAATGTGCTCCTCTCCACTAGGGCCTATGTTTAATGTAGGAAGCAGACACACAGAGGAGCAATGCTAAAAGGTATCTTTAAAACAGTAAAATTGACAAATAAATCTAAAACCTGTTTCTCTGAAAATGAAAGTATATCCTAAACAAACCTCCAGCTAATCAAGAAAAAAGAACACATATACATAGAAAGTAATGAATGAAATGGAAGCTATAGTCATAGATATGGCAGGTTTTTTTCTCTACAAAATACTATCAGCAACTCTGCTAAAACTTTAAATATATATATCAAACACAGAACTTTCTGAAAAAAAACATGAATTTAACATACCCATTAGATCAAAAACTATGGAAAAAAATGGAAAAGTTATTAAAGCAGAATTGACGACATATTAAAAGCAGAGCCTTAAATGCCCTTATCCTGTTGCCCTTCCAACCCTGGGTGACATCACCCTCTGCTTCATCCACTCATCCTCTGAGCTTTGCTGGAGAAAAATCAAACAGTCAAGTAGATGGAATCTAATACAGTTTTACCATCATCAACCTCAAATGGGCTCTCAGTCCTGCATGACAACTACAGAACGATGTTTTTCTAGTTATGGTACTTTCTTATTCTCTACATCTCTATTCTCAAACTTTTGGATTCAGCCACCTCCTATCCTGCCAAATCATTCAGCAGTCAATCTGAGGCAATCAGACTTCTGTTTTCAGAAGGGAAACAAAAGCCATCAGAATGACTCCCTCAAATTCCTGCCACCAGAACAATAACACAAACCTACCTATATATGAATCTTCTTGTCTTTCTTTCTTGTTTCAGAGGAACAAGTGGCCTACCTCTTATGCCTTCTCAAGTACCTTACTCTGTTCATGTTTCTTCTCTTTCCTGTATCTTCGAACTGCCTCTCTCTGCTGGTTCCTTCCCATTGCCTTCCAATATCTCCCCTCCTACAGTCTCCTCCCTTTTCTGCTCCTCTTCTTTTCTTCATCTCTCTTTCATTTCACAACCCACCATATTCTGATTACTGGTCTCAACAAGACTTCTCTTGTCAAATTCACCCCTGACCTCCATGTTGTTAAATCAAACTTACACATTTCAGTTTTTCTCCTGCTTGTCCCTTAGACAGTATTTGGTACTGTTGACAATACTGTCCTCACCTTCCACCTTAGTAACAGGGTTTTTATTTTCTACTTAGCCCATATCTCCACGGATTGAATTTTCACTTTGTAATACAATTTGTAATGATACGTTGGTGCACTTATTTAGTCATTACCACAAGGTAAAAAGAACAAATCCTGCCAAAGTAAGTCTCCTTCCCACTCTTGTGCCCCAGTCCCCCAATTTCCTTACCCAGAGGTCATGTGCCACAAGCACTCTCTAAGTCCTGAGCTGCACAGTGCCATCTTTTCCACCATGAAAAGACTCTGCTTGCTGAAGAGCAAAGGCTGCACAGAAGAAACAGAGGTGAGAGGTGGAGAGAGGTAGGTTCCTGATGACATTGTTGAACATATTGAACTAATTGACTCTGAAGCCTACTCAATTTCTAGTAACGAAGAAGAATACATTCCTTTATTTTGCAAAACTGGCTTGAATTGGGTTTTTGTAAATTGAAGTTGAAATGGTCCTGCCTAATGCTGAGGAGATAGAGTTTAGAAGTTTCTAAGACACAAAACTGGCAGGGCTTCATGATCAACTGGATGTGAAAGCCAAATTTTCCAGGTGGAGATTTAGGCTGGGATAGGGTTGGATAGCATCCTAGATCCAAGCCTGGCAAAAGAAGTTTACATTTCACAAAGTTGCCATATGCAATTATATGTGTTAGGGTGAAGATCAGAAACTAAGAGTTCAAAAGCTGATAATTTAGGTAAATGGTACGGACTAAGCCAAGGAATCAGACACTAGGGAGTCTACAGAATCTCGATCTTGAGTAAGCCTTAAAATGGGAAAAAGATCATTTTAGCTAAGGGAATCTGAAATAACAGTTGCCATGAAAAAGTCAAAGATCTAGAAACAAAGAGATCAAAGTTACACTGGATAGGTCTAGGGGTAACATATCTCAATAATCAAGGCAGGTAAACAAGCATATGAAATAGAAAAAAAGGGGAAGAAAATGGTGGAAGAAAATAATACTAGCAACCAAAGCCCTAAAAGAACCTGAGAAGAACAAGGACAGTTTGTTCTTTGGCTTATTTTGCAGTTACTACTGAAGGAAGATAGCTCTGGGGACAAATGACTGCATAGAAAATCACAGTCACTAGTGCTAGTGACTGTGAAAGCAATCTCATTAAGATAAAGGTAGGGGTCAGAAAATTAGATATTTTGAAGTGTTCTTAATTTAAGATATTAAAATAATAGAAAGCATAGAAAGATCCAAGAAAATTACAACCAAAAAGATCATTCATATTTTGGACAATAAAGATAAAAGCAAGAAGGAGACATTGATGTTCAAATGATTATGGGCAAAAGCCCACAATCCAGTTAACATTGATGTTGTTTTCTTTTAGATGTGACAAAGAGAGAATCAAATTAAAATACTGACCTTGAGGATCTAAGAAATTATGCTTAACATGAATGTGTTTTTAAGTTAAAAGTGAGCACTTCTGATTGTACAATAATTCATTGCACAGTTTGCGCAATGCTTCTCTACACCCTGTGTGAAACATGAATAACTGGTTCCATTTTGGGCTCTGCGTTAATTCAGGCATCCTCTCCTATCCATACACCATTCAGGATGGAACTGGAAGACTTTATCTAAAATTAAGAAAAGTTGCCTGGATGTGGTGGCACACGCCTGTAATCCCAACACTTTGGGAGATCACAGTGGGAGAATTGCTTGAGACCAGGTGTTCAAGACCAGCCTAGGCAACATAGTCAGATACCGTCATCACAAAAATATTTTAGCCAGGCATGGTGGTGAACACCTCTGGTCCCAGCTACTCAGGATGCTTAGGCAGGAAGATCACTTGAAGTCAGGAGGTTGAGGCTGCAGTGAGCCATGATCACATACCTGTACAACAACCTGGGTGACAGAGAGAAATGCTGTCTCAACCAAAAAAAAAAAAAAAGAAAAAAGAAAAGCTGCCTGTACTATCTATATCTCTGAGTTTCCCAATACCTGCTAGTCATTCATAAGGTGAAGCCTATGTTAAACTTTTCAATTAGAAAATACATTTGATAAGACTTTGGGAATATAATTTAGTGGTGGAAAACACTTTTTGCTAGGTATAAGGTTCCTAAAAATACGTTGGGAGCCAGAATGAGACTGCTTATACCCCTCAGACACTCTCATCCTCTTCTCTGAGCCCATACAAATAAATATTAAAACGATCAGAAATAACATGGACCATCCAAAGAACTAGTGTATTCCTACTCATTTTAACTGAGTTATAGTTATTCTTATTTGTTTTAACAAATAGTAAGAATTGAGAAAATAAGTAAAGATTAACATGCTCTGTATTGCAACCAAAGTATTCAAACCAAAAAGACAAAAATGTATAAAGGTGCATCATAAAAACTCATTTTCCTTTCATGGAGTTCAGAAACATCCCTGGAGATTTCTACTTCCGGGAAATTAGAGTAGATGTAATTTTTCCTATTTCTCCCACTAACTACAACTGAAAACTTCAAACATTTTATCTAAAACAAACATAAGATGACTCTGAAAGGTAGGGGAAAAAAAAAAGACAGACTAAGTTCTTGGGATCTGAGGAGCGACATGATGGTGAATTTCTTGGGTTTTCCTTTGTGCCTCATATCCCAGACTTGCAGCTGAAGAAACTGGCAACTTACAATTGCCAATGGGTACAGATAAGAAAAGCCCCAACAAAAACCTCTCTCTTGCCAAAGGACCAGCAAAAAGGCAGCCTAGCAAGACAGACAACTTTAAACCATAACCACTCTAACCAAACACCACAGAAAAAGCTGTAACCCCACCCCAACCCATGCTAGTAAAAGCCTAGATTTCCATTCTCAAGAAAATGGAACAGGCCAGGCACAGTTATGGTTCACACCCATAACCCCAGCACTTTGAGAGGCGAAGGTGGGCAGATCGCTTGAGCCCAGAAGTTTGAGACCAGCCTGGCCAACATGATGAAACATCATCTCTACCAAAAAAATACAAAAAATTAGTTGGGTGTGGTGGCACATGCTTATAGTTCCAGCTACTAGGGAGGCTGAGTGAGAGGATCACCTGAACTTGGGAACTTGAGGCTGCAGTGAGCCATGAGCACACCACTGCACTCCAGCCTGGGTGACAGGGCAAGACTGTCTCAAAAAAAAAAAAA
>NW_012113030.1:1123339-1124592 GCF_000951035.1 Colobus angolensis palliatus | reverse complement strand
TGCCCAGCCGCAAATGGAAATTTTAGAACTGAAAAATAACCAAAATAAAAAGCTTAGTAGATTGGGTCCTGTTTTGTAATTCATTCTGCCAATCTCTGTATTTTAATTGGAGTATTTTGACTATTTATATTTTACATGATTATTTATATGTTAGGTCTTAAGTCTGCCATTTTATTTTTGTTTTCTGATTGTTCTCTTTGTTCTTTATTTCTCTGTTTTATTTTTCCTGATTTCCTATGTGTTACACCTTTTTCTTTTAGAATTCCATTTAAATTTATCTATAATATTTGGAATGTACCTCTTTGTATCAATTTTTTTTTACTGTTGCTTGAGTACTACATTATATATACATAACATATTCAATCTACTGGTGTTGAAGAAAAATCTTACCTCCCTTATGTCCCTTTATCCTCCCCCATTTATAATATAATTGTCTTATATATTTCCTCTATAGACATTTAGAACCACATTTGACAGTGTTGTAATTATTACTTCAACCATCAAGCGTCATTTTAAAAATCAAGAGGAGAAGGAAAGGCTTTTATTTTGCCATATTTTTTCTTCCATACTCTTTCTTCCTTCCTGATGTTCCAAGGTCCTTCTTTTATCATTTTCTTTCTATTTAGAGAACTTTCTTTAGCCCTTCTTTTAGGGTAAATCTATTTAGGGTAAATCTGTTGGCAACAAATAGCCTTCCTTCATCTCAGAATAACTTCATTTCCCCTTCACTCTTGACAAATATTTTCACTAGGTGACAGTATCCCAGGTTGACAGTAATTTTATTTCAGCCCTTGAAAAATATTGTGACACTTTCTTCTGGCCTCCATGGTTTCTGATGAGACATTTGCTGTTATTCTAATTGTTTTCCCCTTACCCCAATAAGTAAGTTATCATTTTTCTCTGAATGTTTTCAAGATGTTTTTTATTTGTCTTAAGCTTTCAGAAGTTTAATTATAATGTATCTTGGTGTGGATTTCTTTGGATCCAACATGTTTGGATACCAGCTTCTTGCATTTGTAGGTTTAGGTCTCTTGACAATTTGCTGTGTGTTTTTGGCCATTATTTGTTTGAGTACTTGTTCAGCCCAGCCTCTTTTCTTTTCTCCTTTTGTGACTCTATTAAGAAAATGAAAGACAACCTACAGAGTAGTAGAAAGTATTTGCAAACCACATATAAGACAAGGGACAAGTTAATACCTAGAATATATAAAGAAATCTCAAAATTCAACGGTAAAGAAAACAAAAAAAACAGCC
>NW_012113030.1:1121429-1121738 GCF_000951035.1 Colobus angolensis palliatus | reverse complement strand
ACAGAGCAAGACTCTGTCTCAAAAAAAAAGTAAATATATATAGTTATATGTATAGTTATATAGTTATATATAGTTTTATATATATAGTTAGCTATATATCGTTATATATAGTTTTATATGTAGTGATATATAGTTATACATAGTTTTATATATAGTTATATATAGTTATATATGGTTATATATCGCTATATATAGTTATATATGGTTATATATAGCTATATATGGTTATAGCTATATATATAGCTATATATGGTTATATATAGCTATATATAGTTATATATACATATATAGAGAGAACATTCTTGAAAT
>NW_012113030.1:1117734-1120661 GCF_000951035.1 Colobus angolensis palliatus | reverse complement strand
GTAGTGATATATAGTTATACATAGTTTTATATATAGTTATATATAGTTATATATGGTTATATATCGCTATATATAGCTATATATGGTTATATATAGCTATATATAGTTATATATACATATATAGAGAGAACATTCTTGAAATGACAAAATTATAGAAACTGAAAGCAGATTAGTGGTTGCCAGAGGCTAAAGAGGAGATAGAGTAAAAAGAGAAGAGGTATGGCTCTAAAAGGGCAATCTAAGGGATCCTTATAGAGATGAAGATATCAATATCGTGGTTGTGATACTATACAATAGTTTTGCAAGATGTTACCATTGTGGGGAACTTGGTGAAGGGTACATGGGATCTCTCTGTATTATTTCTTACTACAGAATGTGAATCTCAAAATCAACAGTTTAATTGTTTTAAGCAGTCCTTCATTACTTTGAAGAACCAGTCTGAAGTCCACAATTTGGATCTTTGGATGTAGTTCCTTTAGTGCAGCTCCTCAAATATAGTTCTTCTCACTCTAGAGAGACAAGTTATCTGCCTGCATGCACCTAACACACAATTGTGGGACAGGGATACCAAAAGTGATATAGACACATCTGTTCCAAAAACGGAGCAAATGGGAAGTACATGGAAATGACTGGTCCATAACAATTCTAAAATCCAGCAAAGCAAATGTTTGGAGTTCTGTGATTAGGATTCAATCCCATTCCTGCCTGAGAATAACTCTCAAGTCCTGGCTCCATTCTCTGGGACCTAGGCTTGGCTTTCTGAGTCATCCTTCCTTTCTATGAAAGACAGCCCTATTTGAAGTGTCTTCCGATGGTTTTTTGTCATAGAAATTGGGGTGCAAAGGCCTCTTTTCCTTTGGTACTGTCTCTACCTCTTTCAGGTGTTTCTACCAAAATATTATCCTAAAATATTTGTGGGTCTCCTATAAACCTTAGTGGGATTCATCCTATTAGACAAAGCTATGCCCATAAGACTCTGAAGATAAGCTTTCTCTACCTGGGGGTTCTCCTGAGACTGCTGAAGTACCAAATCCTTAAGCTCCTTGGAATTCTCTGAGGCACTTCTCTAGGTCTTTCTGAGATCTTAACAGAAGATTTTAAACTTCTACCCATGGCTTTATCCGTAGTGCCATAGATTTTATCTTTGTTCAGAAGCTATTTCTTAATTTTAGTGCCATTTGTTTTTGGAAAGGCTGGAGACATCAAGTCCTGACTCCTTTACATCTAATATTCCTTCCTTTAGTTTATGTCCTTTCTCTTGTTATTATAAGCAACAAAAAGAAGCCAGAAGTATCTTCAACACTGCATAGAAATCTCCTTAACTAGATCACCCAGTTTATTAGACAACTTTTCTACTTCTTCAATTTTTAATTTCATTTATTTTCATTTTTTTAGTCAAGGTCTTGCTCTCTCACCTAGGCTGGAGTACAGGGATGCAATCATGGCTCCTACAGACTCAGCCTCCCTGGTTCAAGTGATCCTCCCACCTCAGCCAGAGAAGCTGGAACTAAAGGCATGCACCACCATCTCCACTAATCTATATTATTTTTTCTAAAGGTAGGGTGTCACTAAGTTGCCCAAGCTAGTCTCAAATTCCTGGCCTCAAGTGATACTCCCACTCCAGCCTCCAAAAATGCTGGGATTACAGGTATGAGACACCATGTCCAGTCAGTTGTCTAATCTTTATGTTACCACAGACAACAATTACTCAACTTTCTGCCACTATATAAGAAGAATCCCCTTCTCTCCAATTTCTAATAATGTTCCTCTCACTTTTCTTTCATTCCTCACCCTTAGCTTTTTCAGAAGTCATTGGGCAAATACTAACAAACTTTTCAAAGCATTTCAGGTTTCACTGCAACTCTCCCGACAGTCCTAGCTTCTACCCATTAACCTAGTTTAAAAACCACTCCCACATTTTAGGTTTTCAGTGTAGCAGCTCCCCACTTCTGGGTACCACAATCAGTATTAGTTACCTATCACTGAGTAACAAACCACCCCCAAATTTAGCTTCTTAAAATAGAAACGAGTATGTATTTTCTCACACATTTTCTGTGAGTCAGGAATCCTAAAGCAGTTTAATTAATGGTTCTGACTTAAGGTCTCTCATGGGGTTTCACTCAAGGTGGTACCTGGGCTGCAGTCATGTGGAGACTTGACTAAGTCTAGAGGATTCGCTTCCAAGACGACCCACTCACAACACTGGCAAGTTGACCTCTTGGTAGAAGATCTCAGTTTCTCACCATGTGGACCTTTCCATAGGCCTGCGTGAGTGTCTGCATGACACAGCAGCCAGCTTCCTGCAAAGTGAGTGATCCAAGAGATATTAGTATATAAGTTATTTTTTATGACCTAGCCACAGCAGTCACACTTCATTTGTATAATATCCTATTGGCTAGACAGGTCAGTCCCATTCGATGTGAGAGGTACTACACAAGAATGTGAATACCAAAAGGTGAAAACCATTGGGGACCATCTTGAAAGCTGGCATCTACCATGGTAGAACAGAAAATCTCAGAGTGAAAAACAAGAATTCTGAGTAAGAAATGTGCATATTGCAACAACTACTACACCAACTACTGTGAATGGTCTGAGAGAAACAGTGAAGGTGATGTGATAAACACACACATTAGCTGAGAATGTTATTCAATATTTTGTTCACTGCCATGTTTTTTGATGTTTTGAAATATGATGGTCAATCTGATCACTGTAATGGGAGATTTAATGTTGAATGTTCTGTGGTTTAAGTTATGAAGAGAACCATGGAAGCATTTCCACTGTTAGCAAGAATGTTAGGATTTTCAAGGCTTTCATAGAAGTTTCATTAAAAACTTTCACTGTGCTTTTCAGAACGGATGTTAGGAAACATGACATTTTTCTATTATGACAATTGTAACACAGTGACAGAACTGGTACAAATTTTTCTT
>NW_012113030.1:1113728-1115590 GCF_000951035.1 Colobus angolensis palliatus | reverse complement strand
GGACTAAATGCTCCAATTAAAAGACACAGACTGGCAAACTGAATAAAGAGTCAAGACCCATCATCTTCAGGAAAAAGTCCTCCCACATGAAAGCAAATTTTAAAAATTGAAAGAAATTACTACTACACCAGATGCACAGATATCAATTTAAGGATGTGGGAAACATGAAAAAGCAAGGAAATATGACACCTCGAGAACACAATAATTGCCCAGCCACAGATCCCAATTAAAAAGAAATTCATGAAATTCTGAAAATAGAATTCAAAAGTGTGATACTAAATAAGCTCAGTGAGATACAAAAGAATTATGAAAAATAATACAAAGAAAAAAGAACAACAATTCAGAATATGAATGAGACATGTAACAAAGAGATAAATATCATTAAAAAGGACCAAATAGAAATTCTAGGACTGGAAAACTCCTTGAATGAAACATAAAATACACTTGAAAGCTTCAATGATAGGCTAGATCTGCTTTCTCTGTCAATGACAGAGAACATCCTAAAAGTAGCAAGAGGAAAGCATCTGGTCACTTACAAAGGAGCCCCTATTGGACTTCTCAGCAGATATTTTACAGGCCAGGAGAGAATAGGATGATATAGTCAAAGTGCTGAACTACTCCTACCCAAGGATACTACATCCAGCAAAATTATTCTTCAAAAATGAAGAAGAAATACAGTGTTTCTCAAGCAAATGCTGAGAGATTTCATCACTACTGAACTGACCTTACAATAAATGCTGAAGAAAGTCCTAAACCTGAAAGCAAAAAGATGACAGCATCATGAAAATATACGAACTTATAAAACTCACTATAAAGCAAACACACAAATGAGGAAAAGACTCAAATTGTACCACCATAGGAAAACAGCAAACCACAAGGACAAATAATAAGAAAAAAAGAAAGGAAGGAAGCAGTCAGAAAATAATTAACAATAAAGCAAATAAAACCTCACATATCAATAATTACTTCGAACGTAAATGGATTAAATTCTATACTTAAAAGATGTAGACTGGCTTAAGAAATTTCTAAAAAGTGAACCAACTATATGCTGCTTACAAGAAACACACTTTACCTGTAAAGACAGATACAGACTGAAAGTAAAAGGATGGAAAAAGATACTCTACACAAACAGAAATCAAAAGTGAGAAGGAATAGTTATATCAGATAAAACAGACTTTAAGTCAAAAACAGTTTTTTAAAAAAGACAAAGACAGTCATTATATAATGAGAAAGGGATAAATTCAGCAAGAGAATATAATAATTTTAAATACATATGTATCCAACACTGGAGCACCCAGATTCATAAGGCAAATATTACTAGATCTAAAGAAAGAGCTAGAGCTAGACTCTGATACAATAATAGTAGGAGACTTCAACTCCCCACTCCCAGAGAAACATTAGGCTTAAACTGGACTTTAGACCAAATGGACCTAATAGACATTTACAGAACATTTTATCCAACAACTGCAGAATAAACATTCTTCTCATCAGACATGGTACATTCACCAGGATTGACTATACGTTAGGCCAGAAAACATGTCTCAACAAATTTTCAAAAATTAAAATTATATCCAATATCTTCTCAGACCACAATGGAATAAAACTGTATAAATCAATACCAAGAGGAACTTGGAAACTATGCAAGTACATGGAAATTAAACAACATGCTCTTGAATGACCATTAAGATGGAAATCAAAAATTTCTTGAAACAACTGAAAATAGAAACATAACATACAAAACCTGTGGGACACAGCAAAAGCAATGCTAAGAGAGAAGGGTATAGCAATAAATGCCTACATCAACAAAAATAAAGATTTTAAATAAACAATCTAATGATACACCCCAAGAAACTAGAAGAGCA
>NW_012113030.1:1106690-1107647 GCF_000951035.1 Colobus angolensis palliatus | reverse complement strand
TTAACCAAGGAGGTGAAAGATCTCTACAAGGAAAACTGTAAAACACTGATGAAAGAAATTGAAGAGGATATGAATAAATGGAAAGATATTTTGTGTCCATGGATTGGAAGAATTCATATCATTAAAATGACTATACTGCCAAAGTAATCTACAGATTTAATACAATCCTTATCAAAAATGCCAATATCATTTTTCACAGAAGCAGAAAAAAAATTCTAAAATTTGTATGGAACCAAGAAAGAACACAAATAGCCAAAGCAATACTGAGCAAAAAGAACCAAGCTGGAGGTATCATACTACCTGACTTCAAAACAGACTGTAAGTAACCAAAACAGCATGATGTTGGTATGAAAACAGACAAATAGACCAATCTAATAGAATAGCAAGCCCAGAAGTAAATCCACATATTTATAGCCAACTGATCTTCAACAAAGCCACCAAGAACATACATTGGAGAAATGACACCCTCTTCAATAAATGGTGCTGAGACAAGTGGGTCACCATACTGAGAAGAATGAGACTGGCTATCAGATACACAACCTGAAGAAAAAAAAAGAAAGAAAGAAAAAAAAATGAAACTGTACCCCCATCTTTCAGCATATACAAAAGTCAACTCAAAATGGATTAAAGACTTAAATGTAAGACCTGAAACTATAAAAACACTAGAAGAAAACAGGGAAAACTCCTCAAGATACTGGTCTAGGCAAAGATTTTATGGCTAAGACTTCAAAAGCACAGACAATTAAAAAAAAAAAAAAAAAAAAGGCTGGGCACGGTGGCTCACACCTGTAATCTCAGCACTTTGGGAGGCCGACCTGGGCATATTGCTTGATCCCAGGAGTTCAAGACCAGCCTGGGCAACATGGTAAAAACCCATCTCTACCAAAAAAAGTACAAAAATTAGCCAGGTGTTGTGGCACATACCTTTAGTCCCAGCTACTCAGGAGGCTGAGGTGG
>NW_012113030.1:1099288-1102529 GCF_000951035.1 Colobus angolensis palliatus | reverse complement strand
TGAAAGGCATTTTAGTGTGGGGTTTATGTGTAATATCAAAGATTATTTAACACTTCTCACATTTTATAGATCTATAAGGTCACATGCTTTTAAAATAGTAGCAAGTTAAACTTCACTCTTGAATTCTTTACAATCTAAGTCAAACTAAGTTATAATTTAGGATTGTCTTTAAACAGCCATTCAGAAACATAAAACCATAGAAACTGTTGTGTATTTGTAATTGAGAATTGTGCTTTTGCCAACTTAAAAGGAATAAAGTAGAGGAGATAGACAAAAATTTTAAAATTATGTGTGATCATAAGACTTAAGATAATAAGAAAACCACAGATCATGAAAAAAAAAAAAATGGGCAAAGGCCACAAATAGACATTTCTTGAAAGAAGACATAAATGCCCTATAGGTATATGGAAAAATGCTCAACATTACTAAATGATGAGGGAAATGCAATAAAAACTATGATGAGATAGTGTCTCACCCCATTTCTAATGGCTATTTATTATTAAAAAGACAAAAAATAACAGATGCTGGTAAGGATGTAGAGAAAAGGGTCTTTATACGCTGTTGATGGGAATGTAAATTAGTACAACTACTATAAAAAAGCAGTATGGAGATTTCTCAGGAAACTGAAAGTATTAGATTTAGTTTCAGTAATCACAATATTGGGTATCTATCCAAAGGAAAAGAAATTAGTATATCAAAGTGATACCTGTGCTCGCAGGTTTATCACAGCACTATTAACGATAGCAAAGATGGCCAGGCACATGGCTCATGCCTGTAATCCCAACACTTTGGGAGGCCGATGTGGGTGGATCACCTGAGGTCGGGAGTTTGAGACCAGCGTGACCAACTTTCTGAAACCCCTCTCTACTAAAAATACAAAATTGGCCAGGTATGGTGGTACATGCCTGTAATCCCAGCTACTCAGGAGGCTGAGGAAGGAGAATCGCTTGAACCAGAAGGCAGAGGTTGTGGTGAGCCACGACCACACCATTGCCTCCAGTCTGGGCAACAAGTATGAAACTCTGTCTCAAAAAACAACAACAAAATAAAACAATAGCAAAGATATGAAATCAAACTAAGTATCCATCGATGGATGAATGGATAGAGAAAATGTACTATATATACACAGTGGAATACTATTCAGCCATAAAAAGAGTGAACTCATGGCCATGCTTGGTGGCTCATGCCTGTAATCCCAGCACTTGGCCTCCCATGGGAGGCCAAGGCAGGTGGATTACTTGGGAGCAGGAGTTTGAGACCAGCCTGGACAATATGGTGAAATCCTGTCTCTACTAAAAATATAAAATTGTCTGGGTGTGGTAGCACCCGCCTGTAATCCCAGTTACTTGGGTGGTTAAAATACAAGAACTGCTTGAATCCAGGAGGTGAAGACTGCAGTGAGGTGAGACTGTACCACTTGCACTCCAACCTGTTGACAGAGTGAGACTCCATCAAAAAGAAAAAAAAAAAAGAATGAAATCATGTCATTTGCAGAAACATGTATGGAACTGGTCAGTATGTTGCAGAAAATAGGCCAAGCGCAGAAAGACACATACTACATGTTCTCACCCGTATGTGGGAGCTAAAAACCTTGATCTCATGGACACAGAGAATTAAATTATAGATAGATGGTCAATAACTGGGAAGGGTAGGTGGAGGAAGGAGGAGGGGATGAAGAGATGAAGAGAGGTTGGTTATGGGTATAAACACACAGTTAGATAGAAGAAATAAGTTATATTGTTTGATAGCAAGCTACGGTGATTACATTTAGCAACTAGAAGAGAGGACTTGAAGTGATACCAACACATAAGAATAATAAACATCCAAGGTGATAGATACCACAGTTACCCTGACTTGATCATGATACATTCTATATACCTAACAAACACTCATATCTAACCCATAAATATATAAAATATTATATATCAATAAAAGAGAAAATAGTTGTACTATATTTACTTTGTCAGGACCATTATATACTACACTCTCTCCCTCCTTTTTTTTTTTTTTTTTTTTGAGATAGGGTCTTGCTCTGCCACCCAGGCTGGAGTGCTGTGGCATGATCACTGCAACCTCAATGTCCCTGGCTCAAGCAAGCAATCCTCCCATCTCAGCCTCCCGAGTAGCTGGGAAGGTGTGCACCACTACGCCCAGCTACTTTTTTAAATTTTTTGTAGAAACATGGTCTCCTTATGTTACCCAGGCTGGTCTCGAACTCCTGGGCTTAAGCAATCCTCCTCCCTCAGTCTCCCAAAATGCTGGGAGTATAGGTGTGAGCAGCTGTACCTGGCTTAGTCACTCCCTCTTAACCAGTGATGTGCTGGAGCCAGTTCATACCAGCTCAGGAAAGCCATTGCTAAATTTTCAGGAACTTTGCAAGCTAGTTGTTAAGCACATCTGTTATGTAAATTAAATTATGTACTATATAACTATATATGGTGTATAAATATTACTACATAATGGTGTGATGAGCACATCTCTTCTCAACTCAACATTCAGTGACATCAAGTTGCTATCCTGAAATCAGCTATGGTGGAAATATTTATACCATAGAAATCAGCCAATGCTACAAATCAGGACTTGATTTATTGTTTTTCATTATTATCTTGACTTAAGAAAGTGATAAAGAAAATATTAATAATACAAATTAAACTTAAAAGTCTATTGTGTATATAGGCATTACATTTTAGATAACATCCAAAAAAAGGAGTAAATATTTAAAAACTACCATCCAATACATCAAAGAAGTCCTTTACATCTTTGACAAATTTGTGAACTTCTGATATACATCTTCATTGTTTCACATTTGTCTTACTAACACAAACAAAAATATCAACCAACATTCATGTTAGAGGGAATCATTCATCAATGACATGAGCAACTTCTTTGCTGAATCAGATGATAGTCATGCATTTATTCATAGTCTGGTATTTGTGATACTATTATTGCAGGGATAATTTTTAAAACTGTTAGTAGATTTTGCAAAAAAATAGCATCTCACACTAAAGTTATAGGTATGGGCTGAAAAGCAAGGTATTTCTTTTTTTTTTGTATTAATACAATTTATTAAGCAAAACTGTAAAATGAAAGAGGAAATAATTTTTTAAAGCTCCCTTGTAAAGCAAAAACAATGGGAAATCCTAAGTCTAGTTACTAAATCATTTGGTCTTTTTTCTTTCTTTCTTTTTATTTTTTAATACTTTAAGTTCTAGGGTACATGTGCACAACGTGCAGGTTTGTT
>NW_012113030.1:1056892-1096953 GCF_000951035.1 Colobus angolensis palliatus | reverse complement strand
TATATTGGTCTAAAATTCTCTTTTTTTGTTGTGTCTCTGCCAGGCTTTGGTATCAGGATGATGCTGGCCTCATAAAATGAGTTAGGGAGGAGTCCCTCTTTTTCTATTGATTGGAATAGTTTCAGAAGGAATGATACTAGCTCCTCCTTGTACCTCTGGTAGAATTCGGCTGTGAATCCATCTGGTCCTGGACTTTTTCTGGTTGGTAGGCTATTAATTATTGCCTCAATTTCAGAGCCGAAAAGCAAGGTATTTCAACTTAAAATGTGTGTCATTTCTTAAAAAAAAACACACAAAGTGCTGCTATTACCTTTCAGTTAGCCTTAGTTATACAGTTAATGTATTTAATGCTTACCAGTCCTTATTCTGATGTCTCTAGTCATTCTGCTTGTCTGAAGTTCATTCTCTTGTAGATTCTTTAGGTAATATTCATTGGAATAATGGTCCCTCAGTTTTTGTTTGCTGACAATGATGTGTGGCCTTATCTCTGAAAGTCAGTTTTACTGAATATAAAATCTTTAGCTCACATTTTCTTTCTTGCATATCTTAAATAGGTTACTCCATTCTTATCTAGTATAAAGCATTCTGTTGAAACATTCAGTAATCTGTTTCTTTTCCTTATAAGTCACATGCTATTTTTTTCTAGATGTTTGCCCAGTTTTTACTTTTTCCTTAAAGTTTAGTAATTTTACTAGAATATGTCTTGCTATTGATTCTTCTGATTGGATATTCTCAGTTACACTTTCAATACATAATTTGGAATCTTTTTTTATTTCAGCGAAGTTTTCTATATTCCAGTTTTTATTATTTGTTCTGTTCCTTTACTTTGGTTTTCTTCTTCAGGGACCCTATAATCCATGTAGTCAATATATTATTTGCCTGTTTTTAATATTTGCCACTTCCTCTTGAATCCCTTTAGTGTCCTTTCACATTTGTTTTCTATGTTTAATTTTCCCATTTTGCACTTTCTATTTCTTTTATGGCAGTATTTATTGAGTTTGTTCACTTTTATGTTCCTTCTAGTTTAGTCTTCACTTTTGAAATTATTTTTTCTTTTGTTTCTTATTCTTTGTTGAATTCTGCCACCTCATTTCTGAGTTTTTCTAATTGTGATATATTTGTTCTGTCATGTCTAACATTTTCTTCATATCTTAGTTGTTTTGAAACAGTAGGTCATAGTTTTGATCTTTCTGGCATAGAAATATTATTCTCTGTACCTCTTATTCTTTTTCTTTTTTTTATTATTTATTGATTTATTATTTATTTATTTTGAAATGGAATCTTGCTCTGTCACCAGGCTGGAGTAGCACCATCTCAGCTCACTGAAACCTCCACCTCCCAGGTTAAAGTGATTCTCCTGCCTCAGCCTCCTGAGTAGCTGTGACTACAGACGTGCACCACCAAGCCCAGCTAATTTTTGTATTTTTAGTAGACACGGGGTTTCACCACTTTGGCCAGGATGGTCTCGATCTCTTGACCTCGTGATCTGCCTGCCTTGGGCTCCCACAGTACTGGGATTACAGGCGTGAGCCACCGCTCCCGGCCTCTTTTTCTCATAATAACTTTGTATGAGATTTGACCTTAACATTTTTTAGCTGCTTAGTTCATGTGAAAATAGTTTTTCTGGACACCTAGAATAAGCAAGGCACAGGAAACCCCTATCATCACAGAGTTCCCTCTTTGTGTGGTTGGTGCCCAATAAGATGGTAACTTGCTTTCTAAGCGTTCTTGGCTCTGTTTCCATACTCCACTTCAACCTGAACCATGTCTTTCCTTTCATCTCTATTGTTTCTGTCCTGCTCAATTTTGATGCCACTCCCATGAGTTTCTCAGTGTGGACCTCTTACCCAGAAGGGTTCACTGTCAGGTCAGTTTTGAGAACTCCTCAGGGACAGACTTCTCTTGTTTTCTCAGTTCTTACCGCAGAACCCTTGCACTCGCTTGGTGCTGAAGAAAGCAAAATCCCTCCCTCTACGTTTCAGCTGCTCTTCCCCAACCTTGCTTTCCGTTGAATGCTTAGTGGCTACTTTAGGGTTCTGCTCTTTTTCTGTTCTTCTTTCTTCTTTCTCCTGCACAGCTGCTATTTGTGTTTTATGGCTACTGGTGTTTGAGCCCCACCCATTTGTAGTTTGGAGCTTGTGGGGGAAATTTTCTATTTAGTTGTGTTGTAAATGGAGTCCATGAGTTTTTAGTTCTGTCTCTCAAGTTTATCTGACAGTTTTTATGTAGAAAATAAGAGACTAAAAAACTACCTTACGTGGAGAAATACAGAGATTGAAACTATGCTGCTGCCATCATCATCTCCCCAGAATTCTCCGTCTAAAGTTAATTTTGCATAAAGATAGAGGCCCAATTTCCATGTTTTCCCACCTGGATAATTACTTTTCCAAAACCCTATAATAACTATTTTTCCAAAAGTCTACTCTGTCATTGCTTTGCAATCCTGCCTCTGTTGTACATCAAGATATTTAAATTTACTGATAATGTAATAGATTTAAAGGAAACTTTTATCCAATTCAAATTTACTCATATTTTTAAGAGACTTTTGTTTTAGATGTGAATATATGATGTATGTGTGTGTACATACGCATGTATGTATTCAAACACATGTCCCAGTCAAAAAGTTTTTGAAAAATATTGCCCTATGTAATCCAGAAGACTACCTTGGTGCCAATTGGCTCTCTTCAGCTTCATTTTTTTCCTTTGGTGTTGACCTTCTTATTGACTAAATTAGGCCATTTAAAACCCAGGTGTTTATTCCTGGGTTCCTTTCAGATCTCTCGGGCAGAACTGCTAACAGTGGCCTTGGAGTTGAATGGGGCTGGGAGAAGAAATCCAGGGAGTTTGCAGCCTCTCTAATTTCAACACACAGGACCATCTCTCACATCTGTTCATGGTGACAGCTGGGAACTGCGGCTGGGTTTTTTGTTTTTGTTTGTTTGTTTGTCTTTAGATGGCCTTATTCCTTCCCAGAGAGCACAGGAATTTGTAAATTGAGACAGGAAATCATGGGGGAATTGATAAATGTTAGAAATGTCTTTACTCTTAGGAAAACAGTTTGGAGACAAATAGTCTAGAATCTTGGGCCACCAATGGGCATGAAATTCTAACATCTAAAACCTCAAAGTGCCCTCTGCTGGCAGCCAGTGTTCACCGCCACTAGTCTGTAATTACAAAATCATGCAGACTTCATTGGTACATACTAAGTTTTAAACTGATACACAGGGAGTTATGCTATATTTACTATCATGTTCTCCAAGTAACAAAATGGAAATGGCACCCCGTAAGTTAGAATAGCTCTAAGTTACACAGAATCTATTGTTAAAAGACAGCTTTTGCTACATGACTTTAAGTATTACAAACAAAACAAGTCTATACACTAATTGAAAATGAAATGGACTAGTCATTTATAATCATTGAGAATAATTGTTATATTAAAACTAACTGTTTTGGCCGGGTGCAATGGCTCACACCTGTAATCCCAGCACTTTAGGAGGCTGCAGTGGGTGGATCACTTGAGGCCAGGGATTTGAGACCAGCCTGGCCAACATGGCAAAACCCACTCTACTAAAAATACAAAATATTAGCCGGGCATGGTGGCTCGCACCTGTAATCCCGGCTACTCGGGAGGCTGAGGTAGGAGAATCACTTGAACCTGTGAGGCGGAGGTTGCAGTGAGCTGAGGTCACGCCACTACACTCCAGCTACCTAGGCTGCAGTGCAGCCACTTTGAAGAAACTTTAATTAAGGAAACTTTAATTCAAGGTATAGATATTTTTTGAGTTCTTACTTTACCAAACAGTATTTTATATAGCTAAGTAAATTAGGCTATTTTTTATGTGGATTGAATATATTTAAAAATTGTTGTTAGTTTTGTGATATTGTCAGCTTTCTGATACTGTTGTTATGTTAAAATATTCCTAATATAAGTAAGTGGAGAGCTGATGGATGAAACATGCATAGTGAAGTGTTGGTAATTGTTGAATGAGCATGATGGCCACACAGTGTTCACTATTCTATTCCCTCTACTTTTTTGTATGTTTTAAAATGTCTAAAAGATTACAACACATTCATAGACACACACACTCATACTCATACATACAAACACAAACTTACAACTACAGTGCAATGTACTTCAGATTGAAATTTTCTGATAGGAAAAGTACATCGAAGTGCCACCTTCTATATTGTTTTTCAAACACTATAGATACACCAGTGCCATTGGTCATTGAGCTGTTTTACTTTAAAAAAATAAAAACTAATAGAATAATCAAATAAAAATTAGTGTAGTAGAGTGTACTACATTTATAAAGTTAACATTTTGTGAGCAAGTATAACTTTAAAAGAATTTTTTGCAAGAATTCCCAGGAATATATGGGGATATATTTGTATGAATGAATATGAATATATATGAGTTCAATTCATTCACCACTGTATAAGTGCAAAACACTTGATATAAAACACTTATCAAAAATGTTCTGCTGGCCAGGTGCAGTGAGTCACACCCATAATTTCAGCACTTTGAGAGGCTGAAGCTGGAGGATCACTTGAGCCCAGGAGTTCAAAACCAGCCTGGCCAACATAGTGTGACCCCATTTCTATTATTAAAAAAACAAAAGTTCTACCTGGCCAGTGGCTCACCCCTGTAATCCCAGCAAGCACGTTGGGAGGGAGAGGTGAAGGCAGGAGCATCGCCTGAGCCCAGGAGTTTGAGACTAGCCTAGGCAACACGGCCAGACTCCATCACTACTGATTTTTTTTTTAATTAGCCATGTGTGGTGGCACCCATCTGTAGTCCCAGCTATTCAGGAGGCAAAGGCAGGAGACTTGCTTAAGCCCAGGATTTAGAGGCTGCAACTGAGCTGTGATCATGCCACTGCACTCCAGCTTGGGTGGCAGAGTGAGATCCTGTTCCTTTGAAAAAAAAAAAAACAGTTCGAATTGTTCTCAAACAATTTTAAAAAGTTTAAGTTATTAACTAAGTTTAACAAACTAAATCTTTTCAATTGCTATCAGCTTCAACATCAACAAAGGGAGAAAACTATCACCAAGACTATTCAGCAACACATATACAATAATCCAGATTCACCTAGTTCACTACCTACAACGAAGAGAGCCCCTTCACAATTCTAGCAACTTTTATTTCACTCTCATCTCTCACCATTTCCTTCCTGCACCCCAGGCAATTTGCTGCTCCCCAAACTCATCCCAACTCCCACATACCTCTAAGCCCTTATACTAGCTTTATACTGAGGTCCTCCCCACCTGGTGAGCACTTACTCATCAGTCGTTCAAAACTTGACGCAGAAGTCTCCTCCAGCGTAAAAGCCTGGCTGTAGGATCCAGTTTGGGGTAGGTAACTAGTGGGAGGCTGCTGCCCATAACTGCTTTGTTGACCATAGTTACTCTGCTGTCCATAGTTGCTCGGTTGCCCAGAGGTGTTCTGCTGAGAGTAACTGCTCTGATCATAACTAGTCGGCTGTGTAGAGGAATAGCTGGTAGGAGGGTAGGATGGAGGTGCAGTGACTGGCTGCATGGGGTAGCTCCCAGGTACATGGGAATAACTGTAGCTAACTCAGCCATATCCTAGGCCGGGCTGGTTGTACACCCCTGTGCTAGACTGAGGTTGACTAGTCTCAATGGGCTTGTTACCATCCTACGGTCTTGTAGGTACAGTGGCTGCTGCCCGCTGCCCATAGGCGGGGTAAGCAGGCTGAGTGCCATATGCAGACTGAGCGGTGTGGAGGCTTGGGTGGTGGTGATTGTAGCAGTGGTGGTATCATAAGCATCAGTGCCACATCCTTGGGCAGACTGGCTGTGTGCCTGGGGGGCAGTTGGAGTAGTATAACTAGTGGGAGGCTGTCCATAAGAAGTTGTATAGCCCATAGGTTGCAGTGGTCCGAGCCTGGGTAGAGCTGACATCAGTGGGCTGTCCCTAGGTTCCTAGCTTTGTTGCCCATATGCCTGGGTGGTCTGTGCATATCCTTGAGTGGGCTGGGCAGTGTAAGCACTGTAGCCCTGCTGCACTGCAGCTTGGCTATAGGTACTGTAATCCTTTGATGCCATTTTCTCTCCTTCCTCCTCGTTCTCTCAACGTCCGTTTCCTTCTTGCTCCCATTTACCTTTTATCTAAAAGATTATAGAAATCCTATGCTTCCCAATTTTCAAAGCTCTAATAATCTCATACCTATATACTGAGGTCACTAAAACATTACTATAACTTTGGACATAATTCAGTGGACCAATGATAATATTTACTCTCTAAGAAAAGAAACTATGAAACAATCAAGTTCTAGATCTTTATATAAAAGATCAACAAAGTAACTCATTTTCCAGTATGAATTAATATTTATTAATTTGCTATTTATAAATTATCTATATTAAATAGTTAAGGCATCCCTGATTAATAATATTATAGAGATTAAATTGATTATAGTAGATAATTAGGTAAAAACACAACCATACAAAATTCTGTTTTAAGAATTTTGAGGATAAAATTGGGAGAAATGTGGGACAAAAATCTACAACATGGTTATTGATTTCATAAATAAATATAAACTATGTAGTAAGTCCTCCATATCTGTGGGTTTCACGTCAGCTAGGGTCAACCAACCACAGATGGAAAATATTCAGAAAAAAAGGAATAGTTTCATCTGTACTGAACATGTACAGTCCTTTTTTTCTTGTCATTATTTCCTAAACAATACAGTATAACAAGTATTTACGCAACATCATATTGAGAATTACAAGTAATCTAGCGATGAATTAAAGGATGATGTGCATAGGTTATATGCAAATAACCATGTTATATAAGGGACTTGAGCATCTGTGGATTTTGGTATTTGCAGGGATCCTGGAACCAATCCCCTGAGGATACTGATGGATGATTATATTTACTGCCACATCCCTTCAGAGCACTTTAATCTGTATTACAAGTTCTCATGTTTCCTTTTGCTTAATTACATACTTTGTTTCTACAGTAACTCTAAAGCATATAATCAGTTGCAATGTCCCTAAGGCTTTTACATGGTGAATTCTTTTCAGCTAATAAAGAGTAATAACAATGTAATCCTTAAGTAGAACTTTATCTTCTTCCTAAACATCTCTTAATTAGTATGCAATAGGATTAAATACAACTAAGTCTCACTATACCATTTTGAATAATTAGGAGGAAAAATACAAATTCTAACCTAGGCACGTAAGTCTTGTAGGAATTTACTGCCACCTTCAGGTTTTAATGAAAATGCACTGGGACTGTAGCTTTTAGATTTCCAGGTGATAGTCCCTGGTTAATATAGTAGAAATATTAATATTATTTTCTGGATTTAGAAGCAAAGTACTATCTAATTTAGATTGCAGTACAAATGCATTTCAGGAAATGCCTTTCGCCTTGTCTTTTTGTCTTTTGTGATTCTTTCAATAATGTGTAATTGAAAATTAAAGCCTGTTCTTTATCAGCCATTATAATTATATACTGGAAGTTCCCAGATCTGTGTCCAGAATGTACTTTGTATCATAGTCTAAATCTACGGGGGCAGGGAGGGAGGGAAAACCTCTTACAGCAAACTGTTTTAAATGTTCCATGTGTCAATGCCTTCCAGCCAAAGGCCGCCAGGAACACACCTGTAGTTGCACAAGTTGGGTTTCTTGCTCACTTCAGGGAGGGAGAAACCACACCAGAGGGAACTGTGGATGTCTGGGTAAGAAGGTGTTAAAAGGGACTTACAGGATTTGGGCTTTTATTGGGAGATTTTTGGTAGGGTTCGAGGAAGTGGGCTTTGCTCTGTCATAAAATGCTATCAGGAAGTGGGGGCAATCCCATAATTTAGTATCTTAATAAGTTTTATTTATAAAGCAGGCGGAATGAAGTGAGGCTAATGCTATAATTGGTAAAGAAGCAGAAGTCATTCACATTAGCCAGAATAGGGGAATGTATCACATTTTTTGTGGTTTGCAGACTGACTTTATTTTTGTTTATATTTAGACAAGATGTTGTTGGGGTGAGCGTTGACCCCACTTCTTCACGGTCATACAGTGACCTTGATGTTGGTGTTCCGTGAGATTGTTTTTGTTCAACAGACCACCAAGGCCTATCTGGGAGTCAGGCAGTTCCTACTTGTCAGAGACTGCTTTTCTCTTTCTCATGCGTATATTTGTAATTCCATGAATATCTTCTTTTAATTCCTTGAATTTGTGGTGAAATAAAAATAAAAGTTTGTTATGATTTTTAAAGTGGATATTAACAGAATATGAAGCTCTACGTATGCATCATATGTTGCAAGGGTGTGAAATCCAGCTCAATATCATTTGGGAAAAGGGGAATTTATTAGAAGACCCATGTAACATGAGGAAGACTGGAGTGTAGATGGACTATGAGTCAGCTCATAGCACGAGGTTAAATGCCAAGAAACTCCCCATCCACCTCTCATCTCTTCAGCTGTCTCCACAGGGCAGGAAATGTAATTGCCTATAATTTCCAAACTTTATTGTCCCAGTTCCAACATAAGATGGAGACTGATACTTTTCCCTGCAGTTATAGTTTAAGAGATCCAAGAGAAAGGTTTTAATTGGGGCAGGCTGAGTTACACGTTCACCTAGTGCACTCAACTAGGACCAAGAATTGTGGAGTATTAGAGAAAGGGTTGTTCTCATTGGAACCAGATCAGGGAAGAAGCATTTCCTGGAAAAAGTAGAATTGAAGTTCTGGGTAAGCAAAAGATTTGAAAAAAAAGATTTAAAGTTGGGAGGAAAAAAAAATCAGTTCTGGGTTCTAGAAGTGTAACATTTGCTATAAAGAGAAAAATAAAAATAAAATAAAAAGAGAGGCCCAGTTAGGCCATCACAATTATTTCAGTAAAATATACCAGAGGCTTGAACTAGTGCAGCACCAGTGGGGATAGAGAAAAGAGAATGCTTTCAGTTAGAAATGTTTCAGAGTTAGAATCTACAGGACTAGCTAATTCCATAGATGTGAGGAGTCAAAATTCACAAATAGACCTTACATAGGATTTATCATGTAATATGCCGTTCTACACACTTGACATATATTCATTAAGTCCTCACCACAACCTTATGAAGTATTATTTCCATTTTCAGATGGGGAAATTGAGGCACAAAAAGGTTAAGAAGTTAACGAAGGTTGACCGGGTGCAGTGGCTCATGCCTGTAATTCCAGCACTTTGGGAGGCTGAGGCAGGTGGATTACCTGAAGTCAGGAGTTTGAGACCAGCCTGGACAACATGGTGAAACCCCGTTTCTACAAAAAATACAAAAATTAGCCAGGCATGGTGGCATGAGCCTGTAATCCCAGCTACTTGGGAGGCTGAGGCAGGAGAATCACTTGAACCCGGGATGTGGAGGTTGCAGTGAGCCGAGATCGCGCCATTGCACTCCAGCCTGGGCAACAAGAGCAAGACTCCGTCTCAAAAAAAAAAGGAAAAAAAAAAAGAAGTTACCCAAGGTCATACAGCTGATAAATGGTAGTGTTCACATCCAGCTAATCTGGCTCCAAAATTCATGAGTTTAGCCACCTGCCATGACCTCTCCAAGGTCTGAATTTGGGTGGGTGGTTGTGTACATCAAGGGTGGAAGCACAAATAGACTACATTGTAGACTGGGAGAGGAATGTGCAGAGGAGATAATATTTGGTTTTCTGTACATTAAGTTGTAAATGTGTTAAAAGAGTAATAGAGGGAAATGCCCAATGGGCAATTTGAATATATAACTCGGGTAAGGGTAGAGGCTTAAATTTAGAATTTGTTAGAACCTAAATGGTAGCTGAAGCCAATGAGTGAATGAAATCTTCTAAAAGGAGTAGAAAGACGGCCTAACATGCAGCCCAGAGAAAAACAAAGAGAAGGTAGAAGAATGATCTTCAATAATGACCTAGAAATTAACTAACCCAGTGTTTCTGATGATTAGGAGAAATAGGCATCATGATATACTGTTAGTAGGAGTGTAAATGGTACAATTTGTTTGCAGGGAAGTTTGGCAATATCTAATAAAATACAAATTTTCCCTACCATTTTTTGACCCAGCAATTCTACTGGAAATTTATGCTACAAATACACTCCTTCCTAGCGTCAAAGATATATGTACAACAATGTTCACTGCAGCCTTGTTTAATAAGAAGGAAGAAAGAGAAGGAGGGACAAAGGAAGGAAGGAAAACAGCAACCTCAATGTTCATTAGTATTGTGCTGGCATTCCATACCATAGAATTCTATGTGGTTATTCCATAAAAATAAATACCATGTGGTCATTAACAAGAACAAAGTAGATCTCTGGGAACTTCTATGGAAAGATCATCAACATGCACTAGAAATATTCAGTGATGGGGGAAAAAGACAAAAAAAAAACAACAACAACCAACAACATATGTTTAAAAAGAAAGAAAAAGATAAGTTATATTAGCTCATTTTCATGCTGCTGATAAAGACAAAACCAAGACAGGGTAATTTATACATGAAAAAGGGGTTTAAGGACTTATAGTTCCACATGGCTGGGGAGGCCTCACAATCACGGCGGAAGGCAAAGAGGAGCAAGTCACATCTTACACGGATGGCAGCAGGCAAAAATAGAGTTTGTGCAGGGGAACTCCCGTTTTTAAAACCATCAGATCTTGTGAGACTCATTCATATCACAAGAATAGCGCAGGAAACACCCTCCCCTATAATTCAATCACTTCCCACCAGGTTCCTCCCATGACACAAGAAAATTAATTCAAGATGAGATTTGGGTGGGCATACAGCAAAACCATGTCAGAGGTATAGGAGAATACATGTAATGTTCCTTTAGTGTAAATAATAGGCCTGCTATGCCCTTTTCTACTTACCTGGCAGAAAAACAACCAATATAAAACATAGAATCTTATAGAATCTTTTAAAATCTTCAGAATGGAGGTACAAGAAAAGCAAATCCCGAGACCCAGGAGAGGTCACAGAAGGCACCAGGCAGGCAGCAGCCTCACCTTCTTGAGTCTCCCGCCTTGGCAGCCTTGCACACCACCGCCTTGGCAGCCTTGCACAGAGTGGGCGTGAGCCACGACCTGTACTGAGAATTTCACTGGGCAGGTGCACAGGGGAGGAGGGAAAGAAAAGCTCTAAAGGAAGGGAAGGGTGAGTGCACACCCTTGAGCTCCCTTCTTTATGAGAAACCCAAGATGCCCAATAAAGCATTTAGGCCTGAGAGACGGTGTAGCTCAAATGTGTGCAGGAAAGACCCAAAGCAAGTTGGCCCTTGTGTAGTGGATAATCTGTTATTATACGTACATATATAAATACATCTGTAAAATAAAAGTTAACACCGTGGAGTGTAAGGTTCAAATAAAAAACTACTAGTCAATGAATCATCTAAAAAGTACCTGAAGTCTTTAAAAAAAAAAATCTTCCTTAATAAGTGTAATTAACCATAGATGTACTTAAACATAATATACTGAAATCATGCATTTATCTTCAAACAAGTTCAAGCACTTTACTATCTCTGCTATTAACAATGCCATTTTCAAAATACTTCAATAATAAATGAAATATGATATTTCCTTCAACATCCTTCTAACAGCCAATGTCATTTAGCCTCTGCTTAAGGGTCTGGTTTTCTCTCAGCAGTTGAACATCATTCCGTAACCTTTACTAGCAGAGATAAAATGCTACCGTGTGGCTTCTGAACTAGAATTATGATAATTCTGTCAAAAGAATGCAACAGTCTTCTGGCAAGGTCACCACCTCAAACCTGTATTAAAAATGGGAAAACAGAAAAGGAAGAAAAAAAATAGACTCTAAAGACTGTTACTACATAACTTCTTCTCTTGACCTTCCTTTAATAAAATGTGTCTTGAAAGAGAACAAATTAGCTTCAAGTTTAACAGCAAAGAAATTTTAGCCTTCTACCACTAAACAGACATATTTTTCAGAAAGATTAGCAACATAAGATAATCAACAGTTTTAGAACATCCAGACTATAAATTTTGGACCGAGTGCAGTGGCTCACACCTGGAATCCCAGTAAATAATCCCAATGTAATCCCAATGTAAATTAAACTGACACTTGGTGTACACCTTAATCTGCTGTAAACTGACCAGTCTAACATCTCCAGAATTGTCACTTTGGGGCATGTATTAGTTTGCTAGGGCTGCCATAACAAAATACCATAGACTAGGTGGCTTAAATAACAGAAATTTATTTTTTCACAGTTCGGCAGGCTAGAAATCCAAGATCAAAGACATGATTAACTTCATCACCTCTCTCAAGTCTCTATCATCAAATATAGTCACATTCTGAGGTACTGGGGGGCAAAGTTTCAATATATGAATTTTGGGCTGGGTGTGGTGGCTTATGCCTGTAATCCCAGCACTTGGGATTACGGCGGGCAGATCATGAGGTCAGGAGTTCAAGACCAGCCTGACCAACATGGTGAAGCCCTGTCTCTATGAAAAATACAAAAATTAGCTGGGTGTGGTGGCATGCACCTGTAATCCCAGCTACTCAAGAGGCTGAGGCAGGAGAATCGCTTGAACCCAGGAGACGGAGATTGCAGTGAGCCAAGATCACACCACTGCACTCCAGCCTGGGCAACAGAGTGAGACTCCGTGTCAAAAAATAAATTGTGTGTGTGTGTGTGTGTATATATATATATATAATGCCATAACAGATCATATAAAGTTTCTGTACTTATGAAATAGAAAGCAAGACTTTGGCCCACGATGACCGGGGGGAACTACCCCTGTTAAGCCCTAACTGACACGCCAGCCACAACTCCTGTACTTCATCCATAGACAACATAAGGAACATTCATTTTCTCTAACCCCATTCTGAGCATTCATGTTCTTTTTAAAATATTTTGTACTTCCTCATCTTTAGCAACTAAAATAGTTTGCATTCCAATTTAGCAAGAAACCACATAAATCCTAAGTAATGTATTAATTCATCCTACATCCATTTTCTTTTTTTTTTTTTTCCTCTGGAGACAGTCTTACTCTGTCACCAGACTGGAATGCAGTGGCACGATCTCCGATCTCCGCTCACTACAACCTCCCACGTTCAAGCGATTCTCCTGCCTCAGCTTCCCGAGTAGCTGGGACTACAGGCGCGTGCCACCATGCCCAGCTAATTTTTATATTTTTAGTAGAGATGGGGTTTCACCATGTTGGCCAGGCTGATCTCAATCTCTTAACCTTGTGATCCGCCTGCCTCGGCCTCCCAAAGTGCTGGGATTACAGGTGTGAGCCACCACGCCCGGCTGATTATTTTTATATTTTTAGTAGAGATGGGGTTTCACCATGTTGGCCAGGCTGATCTCAATCTCTTAACCTTGTGATCCGCCCGCCTCGGCCTCCCAAAGTGCTGGGATTACAGGTGTGAGCCACGGCACCCAGCCTATCCTACATTCATTTTCTTATAAGAGAAATTCATTTTAGTTCAGTTTTATTGTACCAGATTTACCGGGTCCAAAAACAAAAACAGTTAACTTCTCCTCTAGGTGTTAAGTAGATTTTTTCTCATTCTCTTAACTCTTACTGTAACAGAAATTAAAGTACACAAGACCATCAAAAATATGTGATTTGGTTGTACCCTAAATATGGGGCACATGTCCTCAGGACCTCCTGAGGCTGTGTCATGGGGGAAAACAAAAAACATACATACACATATATATATATATTCCAGCCACTTGTGCTGCCATATTGAAGGTTTCAATTCTTTTTACTGTTCCTGAAGCTTTGGAAGTTTTTCTTCATTTTAAATAATTATTAATGAGGCATACATGGTTCTGCAACTGGTGTTCCAAGTAATGCATACATCAGAACAACTTTTACATGAAGAAGGCTGCAAAAAGTACTGTGTCCAGCCCACCAATATGAACAGTGATAAAGGGGACAAATCAGGAGCGTGCCATTACTATTTGCCAATAATTACTAGTTGAAGAATTGCGTTAGTGATACTTAGACAGTACCTCTTTTAACAAACTGGGAAACAGCAGGAGGGGATGGAACAAACATGAAAAACTAGGAGCTGTGACAATAAAGGTCCAGAAATTGATCCTGAGACAGAAGCTGATCACAGACACAGGAGCAGCAGCAGCCACTACATCACATTTTGGAGTTTCTAACAATTTTCCTAAATTAAACTTTATGACCAGACATCTAACGGCAAACTGCCAACAACAAAATATATTTTATAGCATTTTAGTCATAGATAAGCATATGCTTTTCTGAATCTTAATATTATGGTAGAATACTACATATGATATAAATACTAAAGTTTTAAAAGTAAATGTACTAAATCATGGTTTTAAAATAAAGATTTTCTAGGCCAGGTGCAGTGTCTCACCCCTGTAATCCTAGCACTTTGGGAGGCCAAGGCATGTGGATCACCTGAGGTCAGGAGTTTGAGACCAGCCTGGCCAACATGGCGAAACCCCGTCTCTACTAAAAATACACAAATTAGCTAGGCACGGTGGCATGCACCTGGAATCCCAGCTACTCAGGAGGCTGAGGCAGAAGAATCACTTGAGCCCGGGAGGTGGAGGCTGCAGTGAGCCAAGATCGTGCCACTGCACTCCAGCCTGGGTGACAGAGTGAGACTCCATCTCCAAAAATAAAAATAAAAAAACAAAGATTTTCTATTTAGAATTGCATAACTTACACTGTACCTTTTAATAAAAGTACAATATATATGCATATATTTTAAAATTAAGTATAACTTAGCTGTCTTGAACATCTAAATATACCGCAGAAAGTGCTGGGATTACAGGTATGAGCCACTGCACCCAGGCCACCCCATATCTATTAATGTAAACCAATTCAAATCTTTCTTAGAAGTGGATAGGTTATAAAAAGAACTAAATACACATAAGTAATCCAAGACACTACAAATCACACTCAAACACATCTTTTTATTATATACTAAATTTAAAAATACAAATCTTATTAAAAATGCTTATCAAACATTGTATACATAAGTACTGTCAAATACTATTGGGTTATGACATTATGTACATTTGCTAATGTTAATTAGAAACAGAACAATGTAATATCACTTTGCTGACACTGAATTTCAGAAGTTAAGTGTTTTAAAATTTGGCAACTATGAAGTAGTGATCTGCACAGGAAGATGTTTGGAGAGGTAAAATAATAATAAAACAAACGGAATAACGCAGATATTTCTGCAGTAAGTGTTAATGAGTACATTTCTTCCTCATCTTCTTAACTCTTATTGTAACAGAAATTAAAGTGCACAAGACCACCAAGAATACTCGATTTGGTGTACCCTAAATATATACTACAGCCGGCTATGCTGCCATATTGAGGGTTTTAATTCTTTGTACTGTTCCTGAGGTTTTGGAAGCTAATTTTGAATGTGGCTAAGGGAAGGGAGGCCAACACTTTCTAAATTGCACCAAATGGCCTTAAAGTGTAGAAATACCAAAGATAAAAATATTAATTTGGAAACAGATTCAAGGAAATAATCCCTGTCTACTTTGCCCTAGGAATAAAATTAGAATAGGACACAGTTTTACCTCTGGAAAATGCTTACTAAAATCTGTTTCAAAAGACCAGACATGTACAGCAAGCACAATACTGTCAGTTATTGTTCACCACTTATATACTGCATCATAAATACCAGGTATAAATACCTGCCTCTAAAGGGCCACTAGAAATACAGGTAGAAGCATGTGATCCCTTTACACTAATTTTACTCATTAGGTGTAATTTGTAAAAATAGGTCACCGCCCCACCATACAATCAAGGAAGAGGAAAAGAAAAGTTGCTATTCTACAAAAGTGCTCCTTTTAGCTTTCAAACCCAATAGCTTAATTTTGGGTAAAACAAGATTGTAAGGTACGGCCATCAGTTCTAAATAAGCTGATGATGCCATATATACATCCTCATATATATACATATATATATACTCATATATATATGTTTAAATTTCAGTTCTGATTTAACACTAATGTACTAGTACAAACCATTTATAGGAAACATTTTATCGGCCTTATTTACAAACACACAATGAATGACAAAGATATGGAAAATTTTTAAAATTGCAGATAAATGTAGTCATAGTTTACTAAAGATAAAACAAATTTGCATAACTTTTTTTAAAACCAAAGAAAAATCTTTAGAAAGAAACCCCTACCATATACAGTATATCTGTTGGTCATCAGACCTAAGAGGCAAATCAATGTAAGGATCATGACAAAATTTTTATTACTGTTTCTTTTAATAACATATCAATGAGATCTACTTAGAGTACTACCTACAAATACACATTCTCTCATGATTCAGTGAGAATATTAAGTTATTGAATACTTTTTTTTACTCTCATGGCACATTACATTTGGTAACACTAATAAGGTAAATTTAGAGAACACTTAAATCATGATTATGAATGTTTAATTGAATATTTTCCTTTCTGTAGCTGTGAAATGTAAAGCTTAGATTTGCTTCCATCAGGCCTCTTAAACCAAACTTCATCATGGTTAATTGTTGTAATTACAGCACTAAAAAGGAAAAAAAAAATGAATGAATGAATGAATTACAATATGTCTCCTCAATTCATTTTAGATTATTATCTATATAAAACCAAAATAAACTGGCCTACAACAGTAGACTCTGGTATGTAATTGTCATTTACCAGAATGCTGCATATCAGCAGTGCATGCTGCCAAAAATATCACATTCAGCAATACTTAGTAGATCATCCTTCTTTTCTTAATAGAGTTGGTAAAATTTACTATTAGCACTATTAAAAGCACGTTCTTCCTACTCCATCCCCACCCCACCTCTAAAAAAAAAAAAACAAAACTGGAGTTAAAAGCACTACTTACCTGGTATCATACTTGTAACTCATGCCAGTCCCGGCTTCAGAAAATCTTTCAAATACTTATCTCTAATTCCCAATGTCAAACCATCTACAGTACTTATACCAGTTTTTTTTTTACACTACTAATCTTTACATAAAAAGATCTACTTCTTGAAATAGATGTGTATTTTATTTTTTTTATTATTTATTTATTTTTTATTTATTTATTTTGAGACAGAGTCTCACTCTGTTGCCCAGACTGGAGTGCAGTGGTGCAAGCTCAGCTCACTGCAACCTCTGCCTCCCAGGTTCAAGTGATTCTCCTGCCTCAACCTCCCAAGTAGCTGGGATTACAGGCACATGTCATCATTGCCCAGCTAATTTTTGTATTTTCAATAGAGATGGGGTTTCACAATACTGGCCAGGCTGGTCTTGAACTCCCGACCTCGTGATCCACCCTCCTCGGTTTCCCAAAGTGTTGGTATTACAGGTGTGAGCCACTGCACCTGGCCTAATTATTTATTTTTTAAAGAGTGAATAGGAATTTTTTTTTTTCGAGACTGGGTCTCTCTGTCACCCAGGTTGAAATGCCACAATCAGGGTTCAACCTCCCAGGCTCAAGTGATCTTCTCACCTCAGCCTGAGTAGTTGGGACTAAGGGTACCTGCCATCATACCCGAATAATTTTTTTACTTTATAGAGACGGGGTTCTCTACAAAAAGACCAGCTAGGGCTGGTCTCAAACTCCTCGGCTCAAGTGATTCTCCTGCCTTGGCCTTCCCAAGTAATGGAATTACCACAGGAAAGAGCTATTGTACCTGGCCTCATCTCTTTTTAAACAACTTTTATGCTAAGTAGTGGTAAAATATCTCAAAAACGATAAAATAAATAGAAGAATCCAGGAGTATCATATATAAACTAGTAGTTAGTTCAATGAGCTTCTATGAGAAAAGCTATTATACACAATGTCCTAAAAATTTAAAGACAAAATTATAATCTTACAATTAAAACCACTGTATTTGGAAAATGCGTACTGTAGACTAAACTCAAGTTGTTTTATTTACCACTGATACCTACAAAACCATATTTTGTTACCATAGAAGGTACTACACTGAGAATTAAATCCTACATCACTGGAGAATGAAAGATGATGAACATTAATATTTTCAAAAGGTCACAACCAGATAAAACTTAGAAGGCTATATAAATAGTTTCATAAACTTTATTTAAGCCTAGACATATTATTAGGACTTTTAAAAGGCAGTTTTCAAGTTACACTTCATTGTTGTTGTTATTGTTAGAGAGACAAAGTCTCACTCTGTTGCCCAGCCTGGAGTACAGTGGTATGGTGAAATGAACCCAAGAGCCTCAAACTCTTGGGCTCAAGTGATCCTCCTGCCCAAGCAGCTAGGACTATAAGCACACACTGCCATATCTGGCGAACTTTTTTTATTTTTTGTAGAAACAGGGTCTTGCCAAGTTGTTCAAGCTAGTCTTGAACTCCTGGCCTCATGCAATCCTCCTGCCTCGTCTTCCCAAATTGCTGGGATTACAGGTGTGAGCCACAGCACCCAGCCCTAGGTTATACTTTAATTACTATTAATCTTAAGGGTTTTATTAATTTTCCATTTATTTCCTACTCTAATTGATACAAATTCTTTTTATCTAAAATACTCTAACACATCCAAAAAAGTTAACGATTACTAGTTCCACCAAAAATTCATAATAGTCTGGTTTAAGGGTCATTATAGCACAATCCTAACAATTCACCTACTAGAAGAATTAAGAAACAGGATCAGCTACCTGGCTAAATAATTTCAACATTTCCCCTTGCATTAAAGTTTGTGTTCATAAACTTAATATGAAGTCTGGTTCATACATATTAACACTGCTGTACACACACGTAATCAAGCCATATGTCAAGTGAAAAAAAAGATCCACAAACAACTAATGATATAGGTACACTATGGAGGCAGGAAATATTTCATTGACAACAATGTTGTAAATGACAATACTGAGCAACACTGAAATAATAAAGGCTTTTTTACCTTGTAGGACATTCATCCTTTTTATCTATACATATTGTTTGTCCACGTATATACCATTCACCATCATAATATAGTCTTCCCTCTTCAGATCTAGCACTGTGCAGATGTTTTTCCAGTTTCACAGGTGCTAAAGGGATCAGTTCAAAAACTGTTATATTAATAAAACACTGTCAGAAGAACAAAGGGTCAGAATATTAAGAATTAGTATCAATCCATGCATATGTAAAAAAGGACTAAAAATATTTCTTAAATAACAAACCTAAAATGTAATAAAAAGATTTATTCCTTACATTCTTTTACATAATCATTAAGTTTTTAATATAACTACTAAACAAAGCTAAACAATGAACAATAAATCATCAATTGATTAATCAAGTACCAGAAGGGGAAGCAGGTATGTTATCAATTATTAGTGCTAATTTTAAGTAGTATATAAAATATAAATTGCCATATTTCAATTGAAAATTATACTTATTCTTTCCCCTGCAGGCATCTGATATATCAAAAGAAGCAGAGTTTAATACATGTTCCAAGTGTTCCCCAGGCTTTTAATTCTAAAAAGGAAATGTCCTAAGTACAACTTCTATTTTTAAATTCCAGAAATCATCTGGCACTAGTCAGATAACTCATACAGGAAAAATAATCTTTTTTATGGAAACACAGTGTCAAAAGCATACCATGAAGTCATTCAAACGTTAGCTCCTGAGAGGGCTTCCCTAACTACTCTACCCACTCCTCAGCTAATTGTTATCTCAACTGCACTGTTCTTTTAGAGTAATTACTATAATCTGTAACTATTGTCTTAACTGTTTATCTACATATATATGATTCCACCTCCCCTAAAGAGGCTCCAGGAGGTCCATCTTTTTTTTTTTACCATTGTATCCTCAGGGCCTAAAATACCATCTGGTATATTCTTTCATTTAACAAATGTTGTCTGAACACTTCCTATACACAAGGAAGTATGCTGGGGAAAAAGCTGTGACCAAAAGAGATACGGTTCTAGCCTTTGTGGAGCTTACAATCCAGTTAGGAGACAGACAAAATTAAAAAGTACAAATTGAGGCCGGGAGCAGTGGCTCACGCCTGTAATCCCAGCACTTTGGGAGGCCGAGGCGAGTGCATCATGAGGTCAGGATATCAAGACCCTCCTGGTTAACATGGTGAAACCCCGTCTCTACTAAAAATACAAAAAATTAGCCGGGTGTGGTGGCGGGCGCCTGTAGTCCCAGCTACTCCCGAGGCTGAGGTAGGAGAATGGCGGGAACCCGGGAGGCGGAGCTTGCAGTGAGCCGAGACCGCGCTACTGCACTCCATCCAGCCTGGGCGACAGAGCGAGACTCCGTCTCAAAAAAAAAAAAAAAAAAGTACAAATTGAGTGAAGTGCTATAAGTAAAACTAATAGGATACAATGCTGAAGATAACAAGAGTGGGAGGGAGACACACTCAACTATGATAATGAGATTCTCAAAAGGAATCTATTACCCAAAAATGTTAAGAACCACTGCTCTACAGGTCTAGGCAGCTGCTCTGGCAGTTAATTCCCCAGAGCAAATACTGCTGCAATTTCCTCACATAATACAAAGTTTAAAGGAATCACTGGGTTAAAAGTAAAATGGAATTTTTTTTTTTTTTCTTAGAGATGGAATCTTGCTCTGTTGCCCAGTGTAGTGGTGTGATCATGGCTCACTGGAGCCTCGACCTCCAGGGCTCAAGTGATCCTCCCACCTCAGCCTCCCAAGTAGCTGAGACGACAAGTACACACTGCCAAGCCTGGCTAATTTTTGTATTTTTTGTAGAGATAGGGTCTCATCATCTTGTCCAGGCAGGTCTCAAACTCCTGGGCTCAAGTGATCCTTCTGCCTTGGCCTCCCAAAGTGCTGGGATCACGCTAGGCATAAGCCACCATGCCCAGCCTAAAACAGAAATTGGTCTCTTACAGATGACTTAAGCTGTTTAAATGTGACCAGAAATTCCTTTCCTAAGTATTTCAAATATGTTTTTCTTTTTAATCTAGCTTCATTGTCCTTAGAAGGATTAGGAAATCTCACCTATAGTGAAAGAAGGCAGAAATGGAGAAACTTATCCTAAACACTAATGTCCATCACATTTTGGCAGGGATTTTAGACTTTAAAAAAAAAAATCAAGGAAGTGTACCTTGATATGAATTTTACTAAGGCATATCAGAATGTGTAAATGTCAGCATTCTGATCTCTCTCCTCAGAAAATGCACATGCAGAGTTTTGCACATAATTTCAGAGGATTCACAGAATCTCTGAAGCCAACCCACAAATTCCAAATACCTCCGCTACAGAATGACAGAGCCCATAAGAAACACCGCATAAATACTTTTTGAGTTACTGATCCAGTATTAGCAATAAGAATGTAGCTGAACACTGAAAGAATTATACCATATTCAGAAATTTTGAAACTTTTACATGAAACAATGACTCCAGAAGAATTCCTCATAATTTCAGGTACGGTGTTCACTGATGAAATAAAACCACTGATGGCAGAGTTCTTTAGTATGTAGATCATTTAACAACCCTGATTCAACAAGTCTCCAAAGAGAGTATTTCTCAACTCAGACTAAATGACTTACGTTCCGTTTTCACTCTGTGTGGCCCCAATGTAGCCATTGCCTTAATGAAAAAAAAAAAAAAAGGAAGAAAGAAGTCTGAGTTCAGACTGAAAATATATTTTGGTGTCTATTTAATATATACAATACTACTGATTAAGTCCAGAACAAAGACAGTAAAGTATAACCATTAGCTGCTCTAATAAATTTTTAATGTCTAAGACTATAAAGAATATGAGGGGTAACAATTTCTCCTAGAGATGTTTTTAATACCTGAAATAATCTCTAACTCTCAACTAAGAAATTTACAAAAATGAAAAACTATAATATGGAAAACAAGCCTCCACTTTTAGGCAAGAACAGAAAAGACTATAATTCTTGAATGTTTAATGATAGGATGCAAGACACATAAGGGTTCAAATGTTCTTTTGTTCAACAAATATTTATCAAGTGTTTTCTATAAGCCAGAACCAGCCAAAGGACTAGGCACAGATGGTGATGTTATTATTTTTAGGCAAACTAAATAAATGTTTTTTGGACTTTTTCATAAATTATTAGTTATATTATAACAGAAAAAATACAAACTGCTGACATGTCTCTAACCCTTAAAATATCCTTGTAGTTCACTGTTATCTGTAATAGTATTAAATTGCCTTAGAAAAATGTTGCAAAAGCAAAGCATATTCACAATAATCATATTTTGATGTACTAATAAAAAAACATAGAATCTTAAACAGACTATAAAAATACACTTGTGGGCCGGGCGCGGTGGCTCAAGCCTGTAATCCCAGCACTTTGGGAGGCCGAGACGGGCGGATCACGAGGTCAGGAGATCGAGACCATCCTGGCTAACACGGTGAAACCCCGTCTCTACTAAAAAATACAAAAAACTAGCCGGGCAAGGTGGCGGGCGCCTGTAGTCCCAGCTACCTGGGAGGCTGAGGCAGGAGAATGGCGTAAACCCGGGAGGCAGAGCTTGCAGTGAGCCGAGATCCAGCCACTGCACTCCAGCCTGGGAGACAGAGCGAGACTCCGTCTCAAACACTTGTGTTCCACTGCTCTTTAATCATACCTTCCTAATTGTTGTCCAGTCTTCAAGAATATCAAGATCTTGTAGCATATAAACTATATAGGGACGTTGAATAGTCAAGGTCAATTTAGCTGTAAGAATAACACACTTTGAATTATATTTCCAAAGTACTATGTTTCAGCAAACAGAACAATGATTTATGGGCATAATGCTTTGGCATCCTAAATTCTAACTTCAAATTATTCTTCAAGCCACTTAGTACCAGCATAAACACAGTCTAGTACTTCTGATGTCATAACTACATGCCCTTAATTCCATGATATCATTGATTGTAATATATATCACTAACCTAATCACTGGTTTTTAAGGTGGAGGGGAAAAGATGGGGGTAGAGCGATGGTACCATAGGGAATGCCAAAACTGAATATACATATTAATTTATATTCCAATTTCAGAAACATTTAAAAATGTTTTTAAAAAGTACACGAGGCTAGGCGCAGTGGTTCATGCCTGTAATCCTAGCACTTTGGAAGGCCAACATGGGCTTGAGCCCAGGAGTTTGAGACCAGTCTGGGCAACATGGCAAAACCCCATCTCTACAAAAAATACAAAAATTAGCCAGGCGGAGTGGCACGCGCCTGTAGTCCCAGCTACTCAGGAGGCTAAGGTGGGAAGAGCACCTGAGCCCGAGAGGTTGAAGCTAAGGTGAGCCATGATTGTGCCACTGCACTCCAGCGTGGGTGGCACAGTGAGACCCTGTCTCAAAAAGACAAAAAAGTACACGAGAATTAAACAATCATACTGTATACTAAATGGCTGTTTCACATCAAAGCCCTTGGTGAACGACAAGTCACATTAATTTTCAAAGTTGAGATCATGATTGAATTTCTTCTCCTCTCCCACCTCTCTTGACCTAAAGTATATACTATATCTTCTGTCTTCAGTCGTTTTATAAATAAATCATCTTTTGCTTGTTACAGGATCATGCAAATAAAGTCAATGTTTACAAATAAAAGTTACAAAGACACGCACAATGGAAAAACGTACATCAAGGAAAAAAGAAACAGAAAATTTGGAAAAGGATATCTGAAACAACAACTGGCTTCTTTTTGTCAGGACTGAAAGGATCCTTCCTCTTTTTTCTTGACTGAAGCTCATCATTCCACAGCTCTGGCAGGTAAATAAAGATTAAGTATTAGTGGGTTTCTGGTGAACGAAGGAGAAAAAAAGACTGTAATTTTACAGTGGCTATTTAGTCACATGTAAAAATGTACAAAACTTCATTGGCAGCTGGGTATATATACATTAAGCTGTACATAATTTCATGAGCGCTACGTGTTTAAGTTTTCCTCTGCCTTTATTAAAGCAAAAATCAACTTGGCACTTAATGACTAAGAACTGATTACCATACTGTCATGCACTTTGTAAAATTTATATTACATGCATTGTCTCACCTAATCCTCAAAGCTACCACTGAGGTAGGTATTCTTATTATTTTCCTTTTACAGACAAGGAGATTGATTTAGAAAAGTGAAGTAACTGTCCATGGTCACCAGACTAGTAGGTGAGGGAGCACTGGCACTAGGCTCAGCTTATCTGACTCCCCATGCCTACCCCACAGAGAAGTAAACTTTGTAACAGATAAAGTAATATATACTCAAGAACTGTAGGATAACAGAGGAGACCTTCCACTCAATGCAAAAAACCTTTCTGTAATACCCTGAAAAAGCCAAATTCACACTTGACTGATCTAATCATTAGTCCTTTTTCTGAAACAAAAATCTATCTCCCTGTAACTTCTATCAGTTTGTCCTACCTTGTATGATGTCAAAAAGGTTTTCATTCCTTCTTCCACATGACAGTCTTTCAAGACTTACAGGGAAAAATACACACTGCAGCTACCTTCCAATACTATACTTTTTTTTGTTTTTTGGGAGACAAGGTCACCCAGTCTGGAGTGCAGCGGCGCCATCATGGCTCACTGCAACCTCGAACTCCTGGGATCAAACGATGCTTCCACCTCAGTCTCCTGCATAGCTGGGACTATAGATGTAGATGTGCAGCACCACATCCAGCCCTGACACTATTCTGCCAGTAAGTTCCTGTCATACTTCTGTTTCGTTCCTTGTCATGTGCTCCATTTTATACATCTTTCTAAAGTGTGAATTCAAATTACAATAACAATATAATCACCATCACATGAAATTATTTAGAGCTCTTCCCCTTTTCTTCTTTCCTGGGACATTTCATTTACATAATATTAATATTAGAAGACTAAGATATGATGAGACACTAGAGTAAACCAAAGGTTTGGTGCCACTCAAACATCACAATCATATCATTCTCCTTACCTGAGGTAATATCAATGCTGTGCCTATCCTCTTCAAGCCTTCTTATCTTCTCCTCTAGTTCACTCTGGACTGTATCATATAGCAACAGCTTTTCGCTCTGGGGAGAAAAACAGATTATACTTAAGTAGAAAGAAAAAACTTGGTGTACCTTAATTAAGAGTACCAAATAACTTAAAGTACTTTAATATATGATGTTTTTGTTTGCTTTTTCAATTCAATTAAAAAATTTAAAGAAGAAATGTCAAATACATGAAAGAAATAAAACTAGAAAACATAGAATCTACGCATAGATTTAACTACATGCAGTTACATTCTGTATAAGAACATCTAAATTATGTGCAAGGTACATTTAGAGGTAAATATTTACTTTAAAAAAACTCATAGCAAACCCCTATGGCCCCTTTTAAATATAAGTAGGTCCCATCTGTCACCATAATGGAAAACTTATCCTATAAAGTATATCATTATAAAATGGATATTTTCTCAAAGGAATAATAATTGGGTCATTATGCCTCACTAATATCTCAGCATCATATTAAAATAGGCAAAGAGAAAGATTTAAGTACAAATTTTATAATTATTTAAAATAATTCAATTATAGTCTAAATTATAAAATTACAGACTAATCATATCCAAATCTCTCCATAAAATTATAGACAGATTGAAAAAGACTGGCAAATAGACTAGAACCCAGGTCTACTAGCTCTAGTCCATGTTTTTAATTATATAATGCTGTAGCCCTAATTTAAAAAGCCATAAAATGTATGTAATATATAAAGATTACGTAACAAACCTATGGCCGCATGTTTCTCTCTAGTGAAGGATATCAGATGATTGGATATAGCTAGATGTGACTGTCTTGCGGAAGCTGTTGGGATATAGTTGGATATGACTGTATGTAGAAAACACATGCCACACCCATGTAGGCTGTATTCCTGGTGTCAATCAGGAAGTCCTCTCTCTTGAGTTTGAAATTTAGAAACGAGACATGCTTGAAGGGTTTCCTGAGTGTCAGGGAAAAGATGGCTTGTATGAATTTGACGCAAGCCAGGAGCTAAGGAGAAAGCAACGCTGAAAACTAAAACTAGATTTCACATCAAACACGGTTTCATTGCATGCTGTTCTCTGTACTTACTTCCTTCTGCTTGTTCCCTTGCCTTTGGTAAAGTCTTATGAAATATTCCACCCTTATCTATATTGTGCTACAAGACTTGGAAAATATGAGAGAAAAAGGGAGTGCAGTCCCCCTCCACAAGACTATGGTAGCAGCTATAAATAGATCCCATCTCCCCAACCAAAGATGACTATAAATGCAGAGCTGGAGTGATAAGCCTTTTGCTTTTAAGAATATGAACATTTAATTGGTGTATTCTCTTTTCTTCCTTGACAAATTAGGCCAAGCAGAAATTCTTTAAAAAATCCACTAATCATTCTTTATTATTTTTTAAAAAGCTACAATGAGACTGAAATGTTTGAAGCATTGAAAGCATCTCTAAAGATACCAGAAGTATACTTTAAAGCACAACTGCCATGAATCCATTCTCATTCTTATTTCTCTTTCTTTTTCTTGGAAAGTTTTTTCCCTTTTCTCCAGCTTCTCAAGACCCTCAAGAAGCTCCCCTGAAGGGAAAATGAAGCCCTAATGGAACAGCTAGAAGATGCCAAGAAAAGAAGGGGGCAAACTCTCTTGCTTTGGTGACTGTGGAGGTTTTTTTATATATATATACTTTAAGTTCTAGAGTACATGTGCACAATGTACAGTTTTGTTAGATATGTATACATGTGCCTTGTTGGTGTGCTGCACCCATTAACTCGTCATTTACATTAGGTATTTCTCCTCATGCTATCCTTCCCCCATCCCCCCACTCCACGACAGGCCCAGTGTGTGATGTTCCCCACCCTGTGTCCAAGTGTTCTCATTGTTCAATTCCCACCTATGAGTGAGAACATGTGGTGTTTGGTTTTCTGTCCTTGTGATAGTTTGCTCAGAATGATGGTTTCTAGTTTCATCCATGTCCCTACAAAGGACATGAACTCATTCTTTTTTTATGGCTATATAGTATTCCATGGTGTATATGTGCCACATTTTCTTAATCCAGTCTATCATTGATGGACATTTGGGTTAGTTCCAAGTCTTTGCTATTGTGAACAGTGCCGCAATAAACATACGTGTGCATATGTTTTTATAGCAGCATGATTTATAATCCTTTGGGTATATACCCAGTAATGGGATGGCTGGGTCAAATGGTAATTCTAGTTCCAGATCCTTGAGGAATCGCCACACTGTGTTCCACAATGGTTGAACTAGTTTACATTCCCACCAACGGTGTAAAAGTGTTCCTATTTCTCCACATCCTCTCCAGCACCTGTTGTTTCCTGACTTTTTAATGATCACCATTCCAACTGGTGTGAGACGGTATCTCACTGTGGTTTTGATCTGCATTTCTCTGATGGCCAGTGATGATGAGCATTTTTTCATGTGTCTGTTGCCTGCAAAAATGTCTTCTTTTGAGAAGTGTCTGTTCATATCCTTTACCCACTTTTTGATGGGGTTGTTTGATTTTTTCTTGTAAATTTGTTTAAGTTCTTTGTAGATTCCAGATATTAGCTCTTTGTCAGATGGGTAGATTGCAAAAATTTTCTCCCATTCTGTAGGTTGCCTGTTTACTCTGACGGTAGTTTCTTTTGCTGTGCAGAAGCTCTTTAGTTTAATTAGATCCCATTTGTCAGTTTTGGCTTTTGTTGTCATTGCTTTTGGTATTTTAGTAACGAAGTCCTTGCCCATGCCTATGTCCTGAATGGTATTTCCTAGGTTTTCTTCTAGGGTTTTTATGGTTTTAGGTCTTATGTTTAAGTCTTTAATCCATCTTGAGTTAATTTTTGTATAAGGTATAAGGAAGGGATCCAGCTTCAGTTTTCTGCATATGGCTAGCCAGTTTTCCCAACACCATTTATTAAATAGGGAATCCTTTCCCCAAAGCTTGTTTTTGTCAGGTTTGTCAAAAATCAGATGGTTGTAGATGTGTGGTATTATTTCCAAGGGTTCTTATTCTGTTCCATTAGTCTATATCTCTGTTTTGGTACCAGTACCATGCTGTTTGGGTTACTGTAGCCTTGTAGTACAGTTTGAAGTCAGGTAGCGTGATGCCTCCAGCTTTGTTCTTTTGACTTAGGATTGTCTTGGCAATGTGGGGGCTTTTTTCATTCCATATGAACTTTAAAGCAGTTTTTTCCAATTCTGTGAAGAAAGTCATTGGTAGCTTGATGGGGATGACACTGACTCTATAAATTACCTTGGGCAGTATGGCCATTTTCACAATACTGATTCTTCCTATCCATAAGCATGGAATGTTCTTCCATTTGTTTGTCTTCTTTTATTTCGTTCAACAGTGAATGTTTCTATGTTCAATAGTTATTTTGGTTTTGTTGTTGTTGTTGTTGTTTTCTGATAGGGAGTCTCCCTCTGTCTCCCAGGCTGGAGCGCAGTGGCAGGATCTTGGCTTACTGTAAGCTCCGCCTCCCAGGTTCAGGCCATCTTCCTGCCTCAGCCTCCTGAGTAGCTGGACTACAGGCGCCTGCCACCACACCCGGCTAATTTTTTGTATTTTTAGTAGTGACAGCGTTTCACCGTGTTAGCCAGGATGGTCTTGATCTCCTGACCTCGTGATCCGCCCGCCTCAGCCTCCCAAAGTGCTAGGATTACAGGCGTGAGCCACAGTGTCCTGCAGTTATTTTGGTTTTTTAAAAATTCTACTCTGCTGGGCGTGGTGGCTCGCGCCTGTAATCCCAGCACTTTGGGAGGCCAAGGTGGGTGGATCACAAGGTCAGGAGACTGAGGCCATCCTGGCTAACACGGTGAAACTCCATCTCTACTAAAAATACAAAAAATTAACCAGGCGTGGTGGCGGGCGCCTGTAGTCCCAGTTACTTGGGAGGCTGAGGCAGGAGAATGGCATGAACCTGGGAGGCGGAGCTTGCAGTGAGCTGAGATCGTGCCACTGCACTCCAGCCTGGGAGACAGAGCAAGACTCCATCTCAAAAAGAAAAAAAAAATACTACTCATAAGTATAGGTTTGGTTTCAACATCCCACATCCCTCTAGTCTCCACATCTAGACTTACTGATCCTACTCACTAATAAACCCTTTCCCAGGCTGACGCTGATGCTGTTTCTCATCAGGAGACCTTTAGAGAGTCCCAGGAAAGTGGCCCCAGGCTTCCATTATTGTACCCACCTCACACGGACCTGTATTCAGAACCAACTCCTCTTTGGCAGTTCCCTGACTTAGATGCATCACAATTCTCAACTTCTATCAGGACTGGAGCACTGGAAGATTTTCATGGGCTAATATTATCAGAGACTGACACATTAAAAAGCTACAATAGGTTTTTTTTTTTTTTTAAACACTGCATTGGAATAAAAAAATGCAGAATAGAATTTTAAAACTCAGAAACAGACCCTGGCTATGGAGAAATGACAAAGGTGACTTTTCAAATCATCTGGAAATCTGGTAACAATAAATGACAATAGAAAAAAGAGTTTAGGCCAGCCACGGTGGCTCATGCCTGTAATCCTAGCACTTTGGGAGGCTGCGGCAGGCAGATCACTTGAGGTCAGGAGTTCAAAACCAGCCTGGCCAACATGGTGAAACCTTGTTGTCTCTACCAGAAATACAAAAACATTATCCAGACATGGTGGTAGACACCTGTAATCCCAGCTACTCAGGAGGCTGAGGCACTAGAATCGCTTGAGCCCAGAAGGCAGAGGTTGCAGGAAGCTGAGATCACGCCACTGCACTCCAGCCTGGGTGACAGAGCGAGACTCTGTCTCAAAAAATAAGAAAAATGAGTTTACCTATATCCTGAACAGGTTTTGCTTTACATTATATATAATTTACATTACACATAAAAGTAAATGGACTAAAGAATTAAATTTATAAAATGAAAGCTAAAAGAAAATATTAAAGAAACAATATATAAGAAATTTCCCAGAACTAAAGATATGAGTTTTTTTATTAAAAAGTTCATCTTGCCAGGCACGATGGCACACCCCTATATTCCAGCACTTTGGGATGCTGAGGCAGGAGGATCACTTGAGCCCAGGAGTTTGAGACCTGCTTAGGCAACACAGTGAGACCCCACCTCTACAAAATATTTTTTAAAATTAGCTAAGCATGGCAGCATGGGCCAGCTACTCAGGAAACTGAGGCAGGAGGATTGCTTGAGCTCAGGAGTTGGAGGCTGCAACGAGCTACGATTGCACCACTGTACTCAAGCCTGGGCAACAGAACGAGACTCTGTCTCTTAAAAAAACATTCAAATAAATATGTAAAATTAAAAGCTCCTCTGGGTATCCAGCACAATGAACAAAAAAAAAGACCACATCAAAGCACATCATCTCACAATCCCACAATACCCAGATGAGAATAAAGAGAAGATCCTAAAAGTATTCAGGAAGAAAATAGGTCATGTACAAAGGATCAGGAATCAAAATGGTAAGAGACTACAAAAGTAATGCTGGAAGCTAGAAGATAATGGAACAATGCCTTCAAAATTCTGAGGAAACATGATTTCTATCTAGAATATCATACTCTTAAGTGTGAGAGTGAAGATGTTTTCAGACAGGAAAGATGTGGTGGTTTTAAAACATGTCAAGTAATCCTTTGATACTCCTAACGTCAAATGGTAGAGACTAATACTCTTTCTTGAATACGGGTAGGACGGGCCAGGTACAGTGGCTCACACCTGTACTCCCAGCACTTTGGGAGGCTGAGGCTGGCAGACCATTTGAGGTCAGGAGTTCAAGACCAGCCTGGCCAACATGGTGAAACCCAGTCTGTACTATAAAAAAGGAAAAAATAAGCCAGGCGTAGTGCAGGGCACCTATAATCTCACCTACTCGGGAGGCTAAGGCAGGAGAATCACCTGAACCCGAGAGGTGGAGGTTGCAGTGATTCGAGATCGCACCACTGCACTCCAGCCTGGGTGACTAAGCAAGGCTCTGTCCCCCTCTCCCCCTCAAAAATGGGTAGAGTGTAGCAACTGACTTATAATGAACAGAATGTGGCAGAAATCTAGGTCATAAAAACAGTCACCTCTGTCTTGCTATCTTGGATCACTAAGTCTGGAAGAACCTGGGCACCAGGTTATGAGGACACTCAATCAGCCTGCGGAGAGACCCATGTGAGAACTAAGACTTCTCACCAAGAACCAGCAACAACTTGCCAGCCTGTGAATGAGTCACCTTGGAAGCAGATCCACCTCCAATCAAGCCTTGAGATGACTGCATCCCTGGCTGATATCTTCACTGCAACTTCATGGGATTGCCTGACCCAGAACCATCAAGCTAAGTTGCTCCCAAATTCCTGGCCACTAAGACTGCAAAATAATAAATGTTTATTGTTGTGTTAAGCCACTAAGTTTTGGAGTAATTAATTACAAAGCAATAGACAAGCAATACAAGAAGTCTCAAAAAACTAACTTCTAGAAATCCTCTCTCAGGATGCTATTGAAAGATACACTCTACCAAACTTAAGGAGAAAATAAGATGCTAGCAGAGGAGAGGTGAAGGGGACATCAAGGTTGCTGGTAAAGAGATGTCCCAAAAAGACAGACGCAGCTGGTCTCCATCTGAAAGATGGAGCAGGAGGATAGGGGACAGGAGGGATAGAGGGGTTGCTTCCAGGAGGGAGCCCTTCACTCCCTTTCAGATGGAGGCCAGCTGCATCTGTCTTTTTGGGACATCTCTTTACCAGCAACCTTGATGTCTCCTTCACCTCTCCTCTGCTAGCATCTTATTTTCTCCTTAAGTTTGGTAGAGTGTATCTTTCAGTAGCATCCTGAGAGAGGATTTCTAGAAGTTAGTTTTTTGAGACTTTTTGTATTGCTTGTCTATTGCTTTATAATTAATTACTCCAAAATGAGGCTGATGGATTATCTGATGCATTTGATCGCAGAGAAAACAGAATAAGAACTTCAGTATCTGAAAGAAGCAAATATGAGGGGCTTTTCTAGGTCATTCTAGAAGTCATCAGAAGACACTGTTTACAACTAACTTTAAAACAAGAAGCAGTTTTGACCTTTACTGGAGTTTAAATATTCATATATTGAAAACTTATGAGAGGTCCAGTGTTTTTTTTTTGTTTTGTTTTTTACTTTTCTTGAGTCCATTAAGTAACATGCTTTTTATTTTGTGGAATACTCAGGCTTCGTGAAAAATCAATAAAACTGTTTATGTTTAGCTTAAAAAAAAAAAAAAAAAACCAGCATTAGGAGACCTTCATAGATCTGCTAGGGTCTATGGGAAGAATTGATAAACACAGAGAAAACTAACAAATAATAAATGAAGCAAGTATTAATTCCAAAGGTTAAAAAAATACACAAGATGGCTCACACCTGTAATCCCAGCACTTTAGGAGGCCGCGGCAGGCGGATCACAAGGTCAGGAGATCAAGACCATCCTGGCTAACACGGTGAAACCCCATCTCTACTAAAACTACAAAAAATTAGCTGGGCATGGTGGCGGGCACCTGTAGTCCCAGCTACTTGGGAGGCTGAGGCAGGAGGATGGCGTGAACCTGGGAGGCAGAGTTTGCAGTGAGCCAAGATCGTGCCACTGTACTCCAGCTGGGAAACTCCGTCTCAAAAAAAAAAAAAAATTACACAAGAAAAATTTTAAACATAATGTAACTCTTAACTCAGTAAACAATATTTAAAATTTAAAACAAAAATTGTAACACAATAGTATTAGAAGAATGGAACAGAGAAATCTTCAGCTTCCATAATAGGAAACCAATAGATGATGTTTAAAACTGCTTTATTTAGAAATATGAGGGCCAGGCAAAGTGGCTCATACTTATAATCCCAGTACTTTGGGAGGCCAAAGCAGGAGGATCGCTTGAGGCCAGGGGTTCAAAATCAGCCTAGGCAATATAGCAAGACCCCCATCTCTATAAAAGAAAAATTTTTTTAAAGAAAGGAATATAAGGCTAAAAATCCAAAGCAATTGATAAATGAGTTAGAAATATAATTGCCACTGGGATATAGAATTTAAAAATAGGACAGGAGACTGCTGTTTTTCATCATAAATTATAAGGCTATGCCTTCAAAAATATATACACACATTACTTGCTAACAACGTATATACATATGTGTGTGTGTATATATATATGTGTGTGTGTGTGTGTGTGTGTGTATATATACATTTTTTTTTTTTTCTTGAGACGAAGTCTTGCTCTGTCGCCCAGACTGGAGTGCAGTGGCACGATCTCATCTCACTGCAACCTCCACCTCCCAGGTTGAAGTGATTCTACTGCCTCAGCCTCCCAAGTAGCTGGGATTACAGGCAGGTGTGACCACGCCCAGCTAATTTTTCTATTTTTAGTAGAGACGGGGTTTTATCATATTGGCCAGGTTGGTCATGAACTCCTGACCTCAAGTGATCCGCCTGCCTCGGCCTCCCAAAGTGCTGGGATTACAGGCATGAGCCACCGCGCACGGTCACAGCAAATTTTTCAGAGGAGTGTCTAGAGACATAGCATGCTCATAAAATGCTGCTTGAAAATAAGTTAGGATACAAAATAGTACATTCAAAATCATACCAGCTGGTTTTTTGAAAAATAGGCCAGGCATGGTGGCTCACACCTGTAATCCCAGCACTTTGGGAGGCTGAGGCGGGAGATTACTTGAGGCCAGGAGTTTGAGGCCAGCCCCTGGGCAACATGGCAAACCCTGTGTCTACTAACTATACAAAAAATTAGCCAGTGTGGTGGCAGATGCCTGCTGTAATCCCAGCTACTTGGGAGGTTGAGGCACAAGAATAGCTTAAGCCTGGGAGGCAGAGTTTACAATGAGCTGAGATCGCGCCACTATACTCCAGCCTGGGCGACAGAACAAGACTCTGTCTCAAAAACAAAACCCAAAAAAAAAAGTACATACTTATTAACAGTGATTACCTCTGGTTGGAAGATTATAGTTGATTTTATCTTTCTTTAGACTTATTTCTCAATAGACGTTTACTAATGTCATAATCAGAAAAAAATTAAGTGAATAAACAACCAAAAGATCAGACCCCTGAATACTTTTCACCAATTACCTCAAGAACCTGAATCCTAACATCAACACTGAAGGCTTCTGACTGAGACCTTGCTACCACCTGCTGTCAGATCTTAATAGTCACATCCCAAGCCCTGTGGTGAGGCTTAACTGAGATAACCTAAATAAAGCATCTCCATCTGTCTTAGTGTCTGGCACACTGTCATATTCTATACATGTGATTTCCTTCCTTAATTTGATACAAACCATCTGCTGCCGCTTGCCCCTGTGGTTTTGGGGATACTTTCTGCATGCACGCCTGTGTGAATGTGTCCAGTCTCTGGTCCTGCCCCTCCCCTCTCTCTGCTAAACAAACTTTTATTCTGACAATCGGCAGGGTGTCTTCCTTCTTTCCACTTCCCTTGCCTCGCAGAATTATTTCCATGAGTCAAAGGTAAGAACAAAAGAATAAGCAGATCAAAAGCCCTGAATAATGACATTCGGATTAAATGGTAAACTGCATGAATGAGTAGAAAGATCAAATGATTTCAATCCTGGTTCTGCTGCTCACTAATTTTGTGACCCTAAGCAAATTACTCAACTTCTATTAGCCTCAGTTAACCCATTCATAAAATTGAGATAATTCCTATTCCATAATGTTGTTGAAAGGATTAAAATGACAGAGTAAATAGAAAATATACAGCATTTTGGATAGGTTACCTTTCACCATGCTTCATTTCCTCTATCTAGAATGTCTCTGAACTACCAGTAACTTCAGATTAATTATATAATAGATAATTTAAAACAGATTACATGTTAAACATAAAAATGTCAGGCCACAACTAAACTATTAATCGAAGAAATTTAGGTTAATATTTAGCATCTTCATGACTTTCAAAGCTGAAAAATGATAGAAGAGAAAGAAGACCAATGTGTTTGCTTAAGTAAAAAATACTACTTGTTGACTTCTGCTTCTTAGAATATAGTGGACTAGATACCCAACACACCTAGACAGATTTCCTGGATAAAATATCACAAACATCCTTTTAAAGGTATTCCTAAACTCTTAAGAAAATAAAGTTGTGGCTTGACACATGGCTCACACTTGTAATCCTAATGCTTTGAGAGGCTGAGGTGGTAGAACTGCTGAAGAACAGGAGTTCAAGACCAGCCTGGGAAACACAGCAAGACCCCCATCTCTACAAAAAAAAAAAAATAAGAAAATAAGTGATATCCCCAAGCACCCAAAATCAACAAGGAGCTAGAAACCAGCATGTTAACCTGATGAAGCTGTGGCTTCCTCAAAGGAATTTGCTGGTATCAATAACCTAGAGGCATGTTTTTCAGGGCTATCTGGGAAAAAGAGAAAGGTCCTGGGCCTAATGAGAGTAGGAAACTGGAACTGGGATCTCTGCACAAAGCCCTGGAAGACTACAATGTGAAAGTAAACTAAAAAGATCCACCTGAGGGAAATATGTCTGTCTCTGCCTAGGCAGTAAGTGGGAGGGGGAAAGTTTTCCCTGAAACTATGTCCTCTCAAGCATAACTTCTATGTACTTGAAATTCAAACACAGACTACCTGCACCTTGCAAGAAATCCCAAGCACAAAATTAGTCATTGGCTGGTGGCACACCATGATGTCTAGCTGAAACAATCCAGCAGAAATAAAAGTAGAGACTGAGGAGCTACATCCTCGGACCAGTGCTCACAGAATTCCTATCAATAGTCTGCCTTAGGTCAGAATCATAACATAGGAAATAAGCTGTGAGATATGGAAGAAATAAAAACCAGCAGACTTAGACAGCAAAGAACTTCAGATAATAATTTACAGAATAAAGAGATATGGAGTTCCAGAAGAAGGAATTAGAGAAAATGGAACAGAAAAAATATCAGAAAAGATAATGGCTGAGAAATTTCCAGAACTGAAGGAAAATATGAATTCAGAAAGCACAACAAACCCAAGTCAGGAGAGAAAAATAATCTACATGGGGACACACAGTAGAAAAACCGAAGATCAACAAAGAGCTTAAATGCAGCCAGTAAGAAGGAAACCCAGCTTATCGACAAATGACTGCAGACTTGCTCTTAAGCACAGACTGTGGAAAGTAAGATCCTAAAAACTTTAAGAGAAAATAACTGTCATCCTAGGATCTTATATTCCTCTACACTGTCCTTCAAGAATTATTCCAAATAAAGCTATTTTCAGATGAATAAAAAGTGAGTTTACCACTAAGAGAATCAGTGAAGAGATGCCTAGGATGTTCTTTAAGAAGCAAAAAGGAGCCTGCATGGAAGGGTTGTAACTCAAATAACAGTGAGCAAGAAACCAATAAAATATGGATAAACCTAAAAAGAACTAACTATATGAGACCAAAATAATGTCTCATTTGAAGGGGAAAAAGCAAGATGGAACTAAAATACTGAACAACTATAACTTGTATTACAATTTGGAAGGGAATAACTGTAGTTAGAGGGTTCTAAGGTCCTTTATAGTAAGAAGGTGGGCAGAGTTAATAATTTTTAGATTCTATTAATATAGATATGCATGCTGAAAATTTAAGGCAATTATTAAAATAGAAATGGAAGGTATGGGGGTAATCACTAACAGAAACAGAGGATATAACTTTATGACAAAATTTTTAAAACTTGATAAATTAGCCCCTCCAAAAAAGTTATGAAGGAATTAAAAAGGACAAATCAGAACAAATGGAAAACTCAAAATATGTTAGCATTAAATATCAAAATATGGGTTGGGCACAGTGGCTCATGCCTATAATCTCAGAACTTTGGGAGGCTGAGGCAGGAGGATCGCTTGAGCCCAGGAGCTCAAGACCCAGTCTGGGCAACATAGCCAGACTGTGCCTGTACAAAAAAATTTTTTTTTTCTTAATTAGCCAGGCGTGGTGGCTTGCACCTATAGTCACAGCTACTTGGGAGGTTGGGGCAGGAGGATTGCTTGAGTTCAGGAGTTTCAGGCTGCAGTGAGCCACAATCACACCACTGCACTCCAGCTGAGCAACAATGAGACCGTCTCAAAAAATCATCATCATCATCATCATCATCATCATCATCAAAGTAATCACTATAAATATAATTGGACTAAATTTATCAGTTAAAAAGTAGAAGTAGTCAGAATGGATTTTTAAAAAATCATCAAGATATATGCTATTTAAAAAGTGATAACATAAAATATAAGGCCAGAAAAAAAGTTTTTAAAAAAATGAAAAAAATTTCATCACACAAATGCCATGCCAAATAAAACTAAGGTGGCCGTTTTAATTATTAGACAAAATAGACTTTTTAAATCCCTTTTTAATGTTTTTCTGTCTCTGAAACATGGACAGAAGAGCATTAAAATAGGATAAATATTACATTTTTCAGAAGGATATAAAAATTTTTAAATGTGTGAGTATGATAATAAAGTTTCTCTCTATATAGATAGATGGATACAAATATAAAGCAAAGACTGACAGAAATATAAGGAGATATTAAGAAAACAATCCCATTTACAACCACAACAATAAAACAATTAGGAATAAACAATTAGGAATAAATTTAACCTAAGAGCTGAAAGACTTGTATATTGAAAACAACAAACATCAATAAAAGAAATTAGAGAAGACACAAATGGAAAGACATCAGAGTTCGTGGATTGGAAGACTTATATTGTTACAATGTCAATACTACTCAAAGCGATTTACAGATTCATTACAACCCCTATCAAAACATCAGTGGAGTTATGCATGGTGGCACATGCCTGTAGTCCCAACCATTATACTTAGGAGACTGACTTGGGAGGATCACTTGAGTCCACGAGTTTAAGGCTACAGTGGGTATGATCATGACACTGCGTTCCAGCCTAAGTGATAGAGCAAGACATTGTCTCATCAAAAAATAATTCCAGTGGGTTTTTCTTTTATCTGGTTCACGTTCTGCCATGACAGTGGCATTTTTCACAGAAATAGAGAAAACAATCCTAAAATTCATAAAGGAACCACAAAGGACCCCATACAGCCAAAATAATGCCGATCAAGACAAAGCTGGAACCATCACATTACTTCATTTCAAAATATATTACAAAGCTACGATAATCAAAACAGTATAGTACTGTCATACAGACCAATGGAACAGAATAGGGAGCCCTGAAATAAACTCATCCATGTATAGTCAAGTGATCTTCGTGCCAAGAATACACAATGGGAAAAAAACAGTCTTTTCAAAAGAAGGTGTTTGAATGCTACAATGAACAAGGGAGTGCACCTATCTCTAAGCTACTGGTTTCGTTTTCTTCAGATGTATGCCTGGAAGTGGGGTTGCTAGCTCATATGGTGGTCCTACTTTTAATTTTCTGAGGCACCTCCACACTGTTTTCCAAAATGGCTGCACCAATTGACATTCCCACCAACAGTACACAGGGGTTTCCTTTCTTCCACTTCCTTTCTAACACTTATTTCTCTCAATTTAATTTATTATATTTTCTATGAAAAACACCTGTATGCTTAAAAGCTAAAACCACATACCAAGGAATTCTTAAAAGAAATCTTAACCTCCTCCTCCTGTCTTCTTGCCCTTCCTCTCTCTCTCCTATAGGTTTTTTTTTTACTAGCTTTTTGTACTTCTTTTCACAAAAATAAGCAAGCAATACAGACAAGCATTTATATTTCTATCCCTCTTTTTTAAAGAATAGTACACTATCTACACCCCTTTTTTTTTTTTTTTTTGGAATACTTTTTTGTTTAAACATCTGGAAATCACTTCATGTCAACTCATAGAGGTCTTCCTGATTCCTTTTTACATCCTCATGGTACTCCATTGCCGGAAAGTAGCAGAGTTTTTTCAACCTTTCTCCTGTAGACCAACACCTGTGTGGTTTCACATTAACCAAGGGATCAAATAATAACTTGTAATGAAACAAATCCACCAGATGGTAATGGGAAGTACATTATCTATAAGCTATTCTTGCCAAATATATTAAATCTGAGTCTAATCATGAGGAAGCAAAAGACAAATCAGATTGCGAAACATCCAAGATAATCTTCCTGGACTTTTCAACAATGTCAAGACCAGGAAAGGCAAAGCAATAAATAAGAGGGAGCTAAGAAGTGAAGGAAACAAAAGATACAAGAAACCAAATTCTGTGCTTGATCCTTGGGTGGGTCCAGGATTAGTTGAAAACTAAAACTGGACAAAACAAAACTAAATAATGTTTTGGGAGACAACTTTTGTGAGAACTGTATATTAAATAAGATTATTAAATCGATGTTAAAATCCAAAAATAAAATGGTGTTGGGAAAACTGGATATCCACATGCAAAAGAATGAAACTGGACCCTTACTGTACAACACACACAAAAATAAATTCAAAGCAGATTAAAGACTTAAACGTAAGAGCTGAATGTAAAAGCTGAAACATAAAACTGAAACTATAAAGCTCCTAGAATAAAACATAGACGATAAGCTTCATGACACTGGTCTTGGCACTGCTTTCTTTGATATGACACAAAAAGCACAGTCAACAAAAGCAAAAATAGACAAGCGAGACTACCAACACTAAAAAGCTTCTGCACAGCAAAGAAAACAACAGAGTGAAAAGACAACCTACTGAAGGCCAGGCACGGTGGCTCATGCCTATAATCCCAGCAGTTTGGGAGGCTGAGGCAGGCGGATCACCTGAGGTCAGGAGTTCGAGACCAGTCTGACCAACATGGAGAAACGCCACGTCTACTAAAAATACAAAATTAATCAGGCGTGGTGGTGCATGCCTGTAATCCCAGCTACTCAGGAGGCTGAGGCAGGGAAATCACTTGAACCCAGGAGGTGGAGGTTGGGGTGAGCCAAGATCACACCACTGCACTCCAGCTGAGCAACAATGAGACCGTCTCAAAAAATCATCATCATCATCATCATCATCATCATCATCAAAGTAATCACTATAAATATAATTGGACTAAATTTATCAGTTAAAAAGTAGAAGTAGTCAGAATGGATTTTTAAAAAATCATCAAGATATATGCTATTTAAAAAGTGATAACATAAAATATAAGGCCAGAAAAAAAGTTTTTAAAAAAATGAAAAAAATTTCATCACACAAATGCCATGCCAAATAAAACTAAGGTGGCCGTTTTAATTATTAGACAAAATAGACTTTTTAAATCCCTTTTTAATGTTTTTCTGTCTCTGAAACATGGACAGAAGAGCATTAAAATAGGATAAATATTACATTTTT
>NW_012113030.1:1054304-1056842 GCF_000951035.1 Colobus angolensis palliatus | reverse complement strand
AGGCACAAGAATCGCTTGATTCCGGGAGACAGAAGTTGCAGTGAGCCGAGATCACACCACTCCAGTCTGGGTGACAGAATGAGACTGTGTCAACAAAAAAAAAAAAAAAAAAAGAAAAAGAAAGAAAATATTCAACTTAGTAGCAAAAGCCCAAATGATCAGATTTTAAAATAGGCAAAAGACCTGAATAGATATTCCTCCAAAAACATACAATAGACAAAGGTATGTGAAAAGATGCTCAATATCATTAATCATCAGGGAAATGCAAATTAAAACAACGATTTATCACCCCACACCTGTTAGAATGGCCATTATCAAAAAGACAGGTGACAGGCTGGGTGCAGTGGTTCATAACTATAATTTCCACATTTTGAGAGACCAAGCTGGGAGGATCACTTGAGGCCAGGAGTTTGAGACCAGCCTGGGCAACATAGCACGACCCCATCTCCACAAAAATAAAATAAAATAAAATTAGCCAGGTGTGGTGGCACATGCCTACAGTCCTACCTACTTGGGAGGCTGAGGTGAGAGAGCTGCTTGAGCCTGGGAGTTTGAGGCTGCAGTAAGCTATGATCATGTCACTGCACTCCAGCCTGGGCAACAGAACAACACTGTCTCAAAAATAAACAAAAAGACAAAAGATAACAAGTGTTGGTAGCAGGAATGTGGAGAAAAAGGAGCCCTTGTTCACTGATGGGAACTTAAACTAGTACAGCCATTATGGAAAACAGCACAGAGGTTTCAAAAATTTAAAAATACAACTACAGGCCAGGGTACAGTGTCTCATGCCTGTAATCACAGCACTTTGGGAGGCCAAGGTAGGAGGATCACTTGAGCCCAGGAGTTGAGACTAGCCTGGGCAACACAGTGAGACTCTGTCTCTATAAAAAATTTAAAAAGAAAAAGGAAAAAAATACAATTTCCAGCAATTCCACTTCTAGGTATACATCCAAAGGAAATGAAATCAGTATGTCAAAGATATCTGCACTCCCATGTTCACTACAGCATTATTCACCTCCAAGATATGGAAGTTCATCCACTGATGAAACGTAAGTGTCCATCAATGGATGAACGGATAAAGAAAATTGATATATATACACACAACAGAATGCTATTCAGCCTTAAAACATAAGGAAATCCTGTCACTTGTGACAACATGAATGAACCTAGAGGACATTACTAAAGTTAAATAAGTCAGGCATAGAAAGATAAATATTATCTCATTTACATGTACAGGATCTAAAAAAAATCAAACTCATAGAAGAGTAGAATGGTGGTTACCAAGGAATGTGGTAGTGGGCAGTGGGGCAGGGTATGGGAAATGTTCACCAAAGGGTACAAAACTTCAGTTAGACATGGGGAATAAGTTCTGGAGATCTATTGTACAGGATAATATTATAACAGGTAATAATAACGTATCGTAGCCAGATGCAGTGGTGCACAACTGTAGTCCCAGCTACTTGGAAGGCTGAGGCAGCGGACTCACTTAAGGCCAAGAGTTTAAGGCTAGCCTGAGTAACATAGAAAGACCCTATCTCTAAAAATAAAAAAAACTAATAATAATAATAATGTATTGTATACTGGAAGCTTGCTAAGACAGTAGGTTCTAAATGTTCTCATCACAAAACAAATGGTATGTGAGGTGATGGCTATGTTACTTAACTTGACTTAATCATTCCACAACATATACATATATCAAAACATCATGCTGTACACTGTAAGTATATACAATTTAAACATTTGTCAATTTAAAATTAATTACTTTTTTAAAAAGAAAACAGTCTGGAGCATCCTGAAAAAAATATCACATAATCCAGCAATCCCACTTCTGGGTATTAAACCTAAAGAATTGAAATCACGATCTCAAAGAAATATTTGTACTTCCACATTCATTGCAGCACTGTTTATAACAGCAAAGACGTGGAAACCACCTAAATACCCACAGACAGATGAATGGGGTAAAGAAAATGTAGTCAATACACAGAATATTATTCAGCCTTAGGACAGAAGGAAATCCTATCATTATCAGCAGCATATGGATATCATGCTAAGTGAAATAAGCCAGTCACAGAGGAAAATAGCGGATGATACCACTTGTATGAGGTATATAAACTAGTCAGACACACAGAAGCAGAGAACAGAATGGTGGTTTCCAGGCGTGGCGGAGGGGGAAATGGGGAGTTGCTATTCAACAGGTATAAAGTCTCAGTATGCCAGATGATTAAGTTCTAGAGATCTGCTGTACAACATTATGCCTATAGCTAACCGTACTGCACCTCATCATTAGTACCCTTAGCCTACAAATCTCAAACGGTGAACGACTACTGTTTTGAAGAGAATGGTACGTTGAACTTTTTAGGAAATAAAGAAGGAAACTCAGCCTGGGCAACAAAGTGAGACCCTATCTCTACAAAATATTTTTAAAAATTAGCTGGGCACAGTGGCACACACCTATAGTACCAGGTACTTGAGAGACTGAGGTGCAGGATCATTTGAGCTCCAGAGTTTGTGGCTTCAATGAGCTATGGTCGTGCCACC
>NW_012113030.1:1048038-1053804 GCF_000951035.1 Colobus angolensis palliatus | reverse complement strand
AAAAAAAAAAAAAAAAACAGCAATATAAACAAATCCACCATCACAGAGAGAAATTATGACATGTTGCTCTCGGTAAGGGAAAGATAAAGTAGACCAAAAAATGAGTTTAAAAAAGGAGTTCATATTTATATAAATTAATTAATTGAATGTATTATGAGGAACAAGGTATTTGCATAGTTTCAAAGTCCTTCTCAAAATATTTATCACAATGGGAAAAAAGTAAGTTTACCTGGGGAAACCTGGAAGACATCACTTAAATCAAGTGATCAAAGTGGATATCACCAATAATGGTACATATCAAAACTGTACTGCTTGACAGAATTCAACGAGAAGAACACAGCATCACTGCTGGGATTTTTCTGCCAGATGCAAAACCTGATTCGAATCATGAAGAAATAGCAGACCAACTCAAAACTGAGGAACATTCTACAAAATAACTGGCCTGAAATTTTCAAAAATATAAAGATCATGAAAGTTTAGATAAGACTAAGGAATTGTTTCACATTGAAGGAGACTAAAAAGACATGAAAACTAAATGCAATGACAATGACAACATGTGGTCTGATTTTTTTTTTCTTTTTTTTTTTTTAGACAGGATCTCACTCTGTCACCTAGGCTGGGGTGCAGTGGCATGATCATGGCTCACTGCAGCCTCAACATCCTGGGCTCAAGTAACCCTCTGCCTCAGTCTCCCGAGTAGCTGGGACTACAGGTGTGTGCCACCATGCCCAGTTTTTACGTTTTGTTTTGTTTTGTAGGGACAGGGTCTTGCTTTGCTACCCAGGCTAGTCTCAAACTCCTAAGCTCAAACAGTCCTCCCACCTCAGACTCCCAAAGCGCTGGGACTACAGGCATGAGCCACTGCACCCAACCAATTTCCTGATTTTGATGACTATACTTTGGTTATATAAAAGAATGTTCCTCATTTGTTTCTAACATACATTAAAAGACTCAGGGGTAATAGTGCATCATGCTGTTAACTCACTCTCAAATAGTTCACCGAAATGAGTTCTATGTACTTTCTTACAACTTATTGAGTGTGACACTATTAAAAATCCGTATCATAGCCAGGTGCAGTGGCACAGTCCCAGTTACTCGGGAGGTTGAGATGGGAGGACTGCTTGAGGCCAGGAATTCAAGGCTACAGTGCACTATGATCACGCTAGTGAATAGCCACTGCACTCCAGTCTGGGCAACCCAGTAAGATCCCCCCATCTCTAAAAAATGTGTGTATGTGTATATATATCACAAAGACAAGATGTACGAAACACTCATGGAACTACTGCACTCTTAAATATATACTTCTGTGGAAGAGAAAAATACAGAATATTCTTAACTCAGTTTATGAATCTTGTGATCAAATAAAAGTACAAGAATTGACAATTAAATCAATTAAATCTCACTTGCAAACACAGAAGAAAAAGAATCATTCCTGGAATCCAAGAATGGTTTAACATTAGGAAATCCATTAACAACCTAAGTCACCACAGCAATAGATCATGAGAATAAAACCATGACTAATTCAATAGATGCAGACAAAGCATTTAATAAAATTTAACTATTGGTAAAAATTCTGAGAAAAAAAAAAGAGGAAATTTCCCCAACATGACAAAGAGTATTTACCAAAACTCAAAAGAAAATATCATACTTATTGGAAAACTGTTAGAAGCATTCCCTTAAGATCAAGAACATAACAACGATGTTTGCTTTCACCGCTTCTATTCTATGTTGTATTGGAGGTCCTATCAGTGCCATTAAAACAAATAAAACAAGTAAGAGGAAGATGAAAATAAAAGAAACAAGCTGCTATTATTCACAAATGACATTATTACATGGAAAATAAGAAAATCTGCAAATACAAATTATTAGAATTAAGAACAGAGGTCCACCCTGGGCAATATGTGAGATCCCATCTCTACAAAAAAAATTTTTTAATTAGCTGGGTGTGGTGGCATATGCCTATAGTCCTAACTACTTAGGAGCCTGAGGTGGGAGGATCATTTAAGCAGGGGAGTTCAAGGCTGCAGTGAGCTATAATCAGGCCACCGTACGGCCTGAGCAATACAGTGAGACCATGTCTCTAAAAAAAAAAAAATTAATTAAAAAAGAGAGGTATGTAAGGTTGCTGGATGTGCTATCAATATACAAAATTATTTTTGATATAGCAGCAAAAAATAAAAAGTAATTTTTTTAGTGATGTGGTCTTGCTATGTTGTCCAGGCTGGTCTTGAACTCTTGGACTCGGCAATCTTCCCACCTCAGCAACTCAAGTAGCTGGAACTACAGGTGCGCACCACCACACAAAAGTAACTTTTTGGCTGTGGCTGACAAGATGGCCAAATAGGAACACCTCGGGTCTGCAGCTCCCAGCAAGATCAATGCAGAAGGCGGGTGATTTCTGCATTTCCAACTAGGGTACCTTGTTCATCTCAATGAGATTGGTTCAACAGTGGATACAGCCCACAGAGGGCGAGCCAAAGCAGGGTGGGGCATCACCTCACCTGGGAAGCACAAGGTGTTGGGGAACTCCCTCCCCTAGCCAAAGGAAGCCAGGAGGGATTATGCCGTGAGGAATGGTGCATTCCGGCCCAGATACTAGGCTTTTTCCATGGTCTTCACAACCCACAGACCAGGAGATTCCCTCAGTTTCCTACGCCACCAGGACCCTGGGTTTCAAGCACAAAACTGGGCAGCCTTTTGGGCAGACACCGAGCTAGCTGCAGGAGCTTTTTTTCATACCCCGGTGGCACCTGAAACGCCAGTGAGAAAGAACCATTTACTCCCCTGGAAGAGGGGCTGAAGCCATGGAGCCAAGTGGTCTTGCTCAGCAGATGCCACTCCCAAGGAACCCAGCAAGCTAAGATGCAATGGCTTGAAATTCTCCCTGCTAGCACAGCAGTCGGTAGTTGACCTGGGACACTTGAGCTTGGTGAGGGGAGGGGCATCTGCCATTACTGAGACTTGAGTAAGCAGTTTTCCCTTCACAGGGTAAACAAAGCCACCAGGAAGTTGTAACTGGGCAGAGCCCACAGCAGTGCCACAAAGCCACTAGAGCCAGACTGCCTCTCTAGATTCCTCCTCTGTGGGCAGGGCATCCCTGAAAGAAAGGCAGCAGCCCCAGTCAGAGGCTTATAGATAAAACTCCCATCTCCCTGGGACAGAGCATCTGGGGGAAGGTGTGGCTGTGGGCACAGCTTCAGCAAACATAAACATTCCTGCCTGCCAGCTCTGAAGGGAGCAGTGGATCTTCTCCCAGCACAGCACTCAAGCTCTGCTAAGAGAAAGACTGCCTCCTCAAGTGGGTCCCTGACCCCTGTACCTCCAGACTGGGAGACACCTCCCAGCAGGGGTGGACAGACACCTCATACAGGAGAGCTCTGGCTGGCATCTGGTGGGTGCCCCTCTGGCACAAAGCTTCCAGAGGAAGGAACAGGCAGTAATCTTTGCTGTTTTGCAGCCTCTACTGGTGATACCCAGGTAAACAAGGTCTGGAGTGGACCTCCAGCAAACTCCAGCAGACCTGCAGCAGAGGGGCCTGATTGTTACAAGGAAAACTAACGAACAGAAAGAAATAGCATCAACATCAACAAAAAGGATGCCCACAGAGAAACCTCATCCAAAGGTCACCAACATCAAAGACTAAAGGTACATAAACCCACGAAAATGAGGAAAAACCAGTGCGAAAAGGCTGAAAATTCCAAAAACCAGAATGCCTCTTCTCCAAAAGATCACAACTTACCAGTAAGGGAACTTACCAGCAAAGGAACAAAACTGGATGGAGAATGAGCTTGACGAACTGGCAGAAGTAAGCTTCAGTAGGTGAGTAATAACAAACTCCTCCAAGCTAAAAGAGCATATTCTAACCCAATGCAAGGAAGCTAAGAACCTTGATAAAAGGTTACAGGAAATGCTAACTGGAATAACTAGTTAAGAGAACAACATAAATGACCTGGTGGAGCTGAAAAACACAGCACGAGAACTTCATAAAGCATCCACAAGTATCAATAGCCGAATCGATCAAGAGGAGAAAGGACATCGGAGATTGAAGATCAACTTAATGAAATAAAGCATGAAGACAAGATTAGAGAAAAAAGAAATAAGAGCAATGAACAAACCCTCCATGAAATATGGGACTACATGAAATGACCAAACCTACGTTTGATTGGCGTACCTGAAAGTGACAGAGAGAATGGAACCAAGTTGGAAAAAACTCTTCAGGATTTTATCCAAGAGCACTTCCCCAACCTGGCAAGACAGGCCGACATTCAAATTCAGGAAATACAGAGACCACCACAAAGATACTCCTCGAGAATAGCAACCCCAAGACACATAATCGTCAGATTCACCAATGTTGAAATGAAGGAAAAAATGTTAAGGGCAGCTAGAGAGAAAGCTCGGGTTACCCACAAAGGGAAGCCCATCAGTCTAAGAGCGGATCTCTCTGCAGAAACCCTACAAGCCAGAAGAGAGTGGAGGCCAATATTCAACATTCTTAAAGAATTTTCAACCCAGATTTTCATATCCAGCCAAACTAAGCTTCATAAGCAAAGGAGAAATAAAATCCTTTACAGACAAGCAAATGCTGAGAGATTTTGTCACCACCAGGCCTGCCTTACAAGAGCTCCTGAAGGAAGCACTAATATGAAACAGAGAAACTGGTACCAGCCGCTACAAAAACAAACCAAATTGTAAAGACCATCAACGCTATGAAGAAACTGCATCAACTAACAAACAAAATAACCAGATAGCATCATAATGACAGGATCAAATTCACACATAACAATATTTACCTTAAATATAAATGGTCTAAATGCCCCAATTATAAAACACAGATTGGCAAATTGCATAAAGTCAAGACCCATTGGTGTGTTGTATTCAGGAGACCCATCTCATGTACAAAGAAACACATAAGCTTAAAATAAAGGGATGGAGGAATATTTACCAAACAAATGGAAAGAAGAAAAAAAAAAGGAAGGGATTGCAATTCTAGTCTCTGATAAAACAGACTTTAAACCAACAAAGATCAAAAAAGACAAAGAAGGGCATTACATAATGGTAAAGGGATCAATGCAACAGGATAGTTAGGAACTAACTATCCTAAATATATATGCACCCAATACAGGAGCACTCAGATTCATAAAGGAAGCTCTTAGAGACCTACAAAGAGACTCCCACACAATAATAGCGAGAGACTTTAACATCCCACTGTCAATATTAGATCAATGAGACAGAAAATTAACAAGGATATTCAGGACTTGAACTCAGCTCTGGACCAAGTGGACCTAACAGACATCTACAGAACCCTCCACCCCAAATCAACAGGATATATGTTCTTCTCAGTACCACATCATCCTTATTCTAAAATCGACCACATAGGCCAGGCACGGTGGCTTACGCCTGTAATCCCAGCGCTTTGGGAGACCGAGGCGGGCGGATCACAAGGTCAGGAGATTGAGACCATCCTGGCTAACAAGTGAAACTTCATCTCTACTAAAAATACAAAAGATTAGCAGGCGTGGTGGCGGGCGCAGGTAGTCCCAGCTACTCAGGAGACTGAGGCAGGAGAATGGCGTGAACCAGGAGGCGGAGCTCGCAGTGAGCTGAGATAGCGCCACTGCACTCCAGCCCGGGGTACAGGGATAGACTCCGTCTCAAACAAAAAAAAAAAAGGCCAGGGGCAGTGGCTCACGCCTGTAATCCCAGCGCTTTGGGAGGCCAAGGTGGGTGGATCACAAGGTCAGGAGATCGAGACCATCCTGGCTAACA
>NW_012113030.1:1043997-1047480 GCF_000951035.1 Colobus angolensis palliatus | reverse complement strand
TAACAAAATTAAGGCAGAAATAAATAAGTTATTTGAAACCAACGAGAACGAAGACACAACATACCAGAATCTCTGGGACACAGCTAACGCAGTGTTCAGAGGGAAAATTATAGCACTAAATGCCCACAGGAGAAAATGGTTAAGAGCTAAAATTGACACCCTAACATCACAATTAAAAGAACTAAAGAAGCAAGAGCAAACAAATTCAAAAGCTAGCAGAAGACAAGAAATAACAAAGATCAGAGCAGAACTGAAGGAGATAGAGACTCAAAAAACCCTTCAAAAAAATCAATGAATCCAGGAACTGGTTTTAGATAGACTGCTAGCCAGACTAATAAAGAAGAAAAGAGAGAAGGATCAAATAGATCCAATAAAAAATAATAAAGGGGACATCACCACTGATCCCACAGAAATACAAACTACCATCAGAGAATACTATAAACACCTCTATGCAAATAAACTAGAAAATATAGAAGAAATGGATACATTCCTGGACACATACACCTTCCCAACACTAAAGCAGGAAGAAGTCGAATCCCTGAATAGACCAATAACAAGTTCTGAAATGTAGGCACTAATTAATAGCCTACCAACCAAAAACAAGCCGAGGACCAGATGGATTCACAGTCAAGTTCTACCAGAGGTACAAAGAGGAGCTGATACCATTCCTTCTGAAACTACTCCAAACAACAGAAAAAGAGGGAATCCTCTCTAACTCATTTTATGAGGCCAGTATCATCCTGATACCAAAACTTGGCAGAGACACAACAAAAAAAGAAAATTTTAGGGCACTATCCCTGATTCATATCAATATGAAAATCCTCAATAAAATACTTGCAAACCGAATCCAGCAGCACATAAAAAGCTTATCCACCATAATCAAGTCGGCTTCATACCTGGGAAGCAAGGCTGGTTCAACACACACAAATCAATAAACGTAATCCATCACATAAACAGGACTAATGACAAAAACCACATGATTATCTCAATAGATGCAGAAAACGCCTTCGATAAAATTCAACACCCCTTCATGCTAAAAACGCTCAATGAACTAGGTATTGACGAATGTATCTCAAAATAATAAGAGCTATTTATGACAAACCCACAGCCAGTATCATATTGAATGCGCAAAAGCTGGAAGCATTCCCTTTGAAAACCGGCACAAGACAAGGATGCCCTCTCTCACCACTCGTATTCGACATAGTATTGGAAGTTCTGGTCAGGGCAATCAGGTGAGAGAAAGAAATAAAGCATATTCAAATAGGAAGAGAGGAAGTCAAATTATCTCTGTTTGCAGATGACATGATTGTATATTTAGAAAACCCCATCATCTCAGCCCAAAATCTCCTTAAGCTGATAAGCAACTTCAGGAAAGTCTCAGGACACAAAATCAATGTGCAAAAATCACAAGCATTCCTATACACAAATAATAGACAAACAGAGACCCAAATCATGAGTGAACTCGCATTCACAATTGCTACAAAGAGAATAAAATACCTATGAATCTAACTTACAAGGGATGTGAAGGACCTCTTCAAGGAGAACTACAAACCACTGCTCAAGGAAATAAGAGAGGACACAAACAAATGGAAAAACATTCCATGTTCATGGACAGGAATAATGAGTATCATGAAAATGGCCATTCTGTCCAAAGTAATTTATAGATTCAATGCTATTCCGATCAAGCTACCACTGACTTTCTTCAAAGAATTAGAAAAAACTCCTTTAAAGTTCATATGGAACCAAAAAAGAGCCCATATAGCCAAGACAATCCTAAGCAAAAAGAACAAAGCTGGAAGCATCATGCTACCTGACTTCAAACTATATTACAAAGGTACAGTAACCATAACAGCATGGTGCTGGTACCAAAACAGATATATAGGCCAATGGAACAGAACAGAGGCCTCAGAAATAACGCCACGCATCTACAACCATCTGATCTTTGACAAAACTGACAAAAACAAGCATTGGGGAAAGGATTCCCTATTTAATAAATGGTGTTGGGAAAACTGACTAGCCATATGCAGAAAACTGAAACTGGACCCCTTTCTTACACCTTATACAAAAATTAACTCAAGATGGATTAAAGATTTAAACACAAGACCTAAAACCATAAAAACCCTAGAAGAAAACCTAGGAAATACCATTCAGGACACAGGCATGGGCAAAGACTTCATGATGAAAACACCAAAAGCAACGGCAACAAAAGCCAAAATTGATAAATGGGATCTAATTAAACTAAAGAGCTTCTGCACAGCATAAGAAACTATCATCAGAGTGAACAGGCGACCTACAGAATGGGAGAAAATTTTTGCAATCTACCCATCTGACACAGGGCTAATATCCAGAATCTATAAGCAACTAAACAAATTTATAAGACAAAAACAACCCCATCAAAAAGTGGGCAAAGGATATGAACAGACACTTCTCAAAAGAAGACATTTTTGCAGTCAACAGACACATGAAAAAATGCTCATCATCACTGGCCATCAGAGAAATGCAAATCAAAACCACAGTGAGATACCGTCTCACGCCAGTTGGAATGGTGATCATTAAAAAGTCAGGAAACAACAGATGCTGGAGAGGATGTGGAGAAATAGGAAAGCTTTTACACTGTTGGTGGGAGTGTAAATTAGTTGAAACATTGTAGAAGACAGTGTGGCAATTCCTCAAGCATCTACAACCAGAAATACCACTTGATCCAGGAATCCCATTACTGGGTATACGCCCAGAGGATTATAAATCATTCTACTATAAAGAAACATGCACATGTATGTTTATTGCAGCACTGTTCACAATAGCAAAGACTTGAAACCAACCCAAAGGCCCATCACTGAAAGACTGGATAAAGAAAACGTGGCACATATACACAATGGAATACTATGCAGCCATAAAAAAGGATGAGTTGATGTCCTTTGCAGGGACATGGATGAAGTTGAAAACCATCATTATCAGCAAACTAACACAGGAACAGAAAACCAAACACCGCATGTTCTCACTCATAAGTGGGAATTGAACAATGAGAACCCATGGACACAGGAAGGGAGACATCACACACTGAGGCCTGTCAGTGGGTGGAGAGCTAGTGGAGGAACAGCATTAGGAGAATACCTAATGTAGATGATGGGTTGATGGGTGCAGCAAACCACCATGGTACATGTATACCTATGTAACAAACCTGCACGTTCTGCACATGTATCCCAGAACTTGAAGTAATAATAAATAAATAAATAAATAAATAAATAATAAAATTGGGGCCAGGTATGGTGGCTCAAGCCTGTAATCCCAGCATTTTAGGTCAAGGTGGGCGGATCACCTGAAGTCAGGAGTCCGAGAGCAGCTCGGCCAAGATGGTAAAACCTTGTCTCTACTAAAAATACAAAAAAAAAAAAAATTAGCCAGGTATGGTGGCACATGCCTGTAGTCCCAGCAACTTGGGAGGCTGAGGCAGGAGAATCGCTCAAACCCGGGAGGCAGAGGATG
>NW_012113030.1:1034735-1043592 GCF_000951035.1 Colobus angolensis palliatus | reverse complement strand
CAGAAATAGACAAACAGAACAAATGAAACAAATGGAATAAATGAAAAAAGTTATTAACAGGCCAGCTCATATATGGGCATTTGATATACAAAAGAGAGAAAATTGCTGATTTGTGGGGAAATAAGGGTATATGTAATAAATAGTGTTGGCATTACCTATCCATATACACAGAAAAATAAAATTAGAACCATACTTTTTTTCTTTTTTTTTGACCCTGAGTTTTGCTCTTGTTGCCCAGGCTGGAGTGCAGTGGCACGATCTTAGCTCACTGCAACCCCCACCTCCCGGGTTCAAGCAATTCTCCTATCTCAGACTCCCGAGTAGCTGGGATTACAGGTACATGCCACCACGCCCAGCTAATTTTTGTATTTTTAGTAGAAACACGGTTTCATCATATTGGTCAGGCTGGTCTCAAACTCCTGACAAACAGAGAATCAAATCATGAGTGAACTCCCATTTACAATTGCTACGAAGAGATTAAAATACCTAGGAATACAACTTACAAGGGATGTGAAGGACCTCTTCAAGGAGAACTACAAACCACTGCTCGAGGAAATAAGAGAGGACATAAACAAATGGAAAAACATTCCATGCTCATGGATAGGAAGAATCGATACCATGAAAATGGCCATCAGGTGATCTGCCCGCTCAGCCTCCCAAAATGCTGGGATTACAGGCATGAGCCACCACATCCACCCTAAAACCATACTTTATACCATACACAAAAACTAATTAAAGGTAGTTTTGCAATCTAAATGTTGAAAGCAAAATGTCAACTTTTAAAGGAAAATACATCTTTCTACCTCAAAATAGGAAGACACAAAAAGCACATCCTTGGCTCACACCTGTAATCTCAACACTTTGGGAGTCAAAGCAGGAAGACTGTTTGAGCCCAGGAGTTTGAGACCAGCCTGGGCAACATAGTGGAATCCCTTCTCTACAAAAAATTTTTAAAATTAGCTGGATGTGATGGCATGCATCTGTAGTCCCAGCTATTCGGGAGGCTGAGGCAGGAGGATGGCTTGAGGCCAGGGGAAAAGAGGCTGCAGTGAGCCATGATCATGCCACTGCACTCCAGCCTGGGTAACAGAGTGACACCCTGTCTCAAAACAAAAGAAAACAAAACACATCCCATAAATAAAAAGATAATAAATTCAACTACATTAAAATGTAAAACTTCTTTGCAGCAAGTGATCAGAAAGAGTGAAAACATCGTACCACCTGGGCAAAAATATTTGCAAAGTATATAACCAGCAAAGCATTTAGAGCCAGAATATATAAAAAACTTATATAGTCAATGAGGAAAAGACTAAAAGCCAACACAAAGGCAAGAAATACAAACAGGCACTTCATAGGAAAAAATATCCAAGCAGCTAGTAAACGCCAAAAAGATAATCAATCTCAGTTGTAATTATGAAAATGAAACATGGCCGGGCGCGGTGGCTCAAGCCTGTAATCCCAGCACTTTGGGAGGCCAAGACGGGCGGATCACGAAGTCAGGAGATCGAGACCATCCTGGCTAACACGGTGAAACCCCGTCTCTACTAAAAATACAAAAAATTAGCCGGGCGAGGTGGCCGGCACCTGTGGTCCCAGCTACTCGGGAGGCTGAGGCAGGAGAATGGCGTGAACCCGGGAGGCGGAGGTTGCAGTGAGCTGAGATCCAGCCACTGCACTCCAGCCTGGGTGACAGAGCAAGACTCCGTCTCAAAAAAAAAAAAAAAAAAAAAAAAAAGAAAATGAAACAATGAGCTCTATCATTTTATATCTAACTACTCTTAGTTTACAGCATATTAAAGTAACAGAAGACTCGTTATAGAACTTGTCCTCTTATTTCTACCTGTATATCTATAATCTTGTCTTGATTTGATAAAAAGTTATCTGCAAAATGGGCACTATGGGGTTTTTTTGTTTGTTCTTGTGGTAGCTATTATTTCTAAGACAGGGTGTCACTCTGTTACCCAGGCTGCAGAGCAGTGGCACAATCACAGCTCACTGTAGCCTCAACCTCCCAAGGGCAAGTAATCCCCCCACCTCAGCCTCCTGAGTAGCTAGGACTACAGCCACCTGCCACCATGCCCAGCTAATTTTTCTATTTTTTGTAAAGGCGGGGGTCTCACTACGTTGCCCAGACTGGTCTTGACATCCCGAGCTCAAGCAATCCTCTTGCCTCAGCCTCCTAAACTCTTGGGATCACAGGTGTGAGCCACCATGCCTGGTGGGCACTATGTTTTTTAAATGCTATAAATATTTTTAACCCATTTATGCCTAGTGTTCCATTACTGAAATGTTAAGCTTGTGGGAATTATTTATATCCTATTGCTCAAGGTCATCACCAAGATCTGATTTTTCACATACACACAAAATTGCAACCTTCAGCATAAATGGGTTAAATGCAAAATAAACAGAACATATAGAAAAATACACCTTTTTTTCTCCATAAATAGAGAATTCTGCCCAAAGATGTGGAAATAGGTCTAGACTGACAGAAACTAATTCTATAGCTCAAAATCCTAACTGCACCATTGGGTGTGTATTTTGTAAGTAAGTCTAATCCACATTATACTAATTACACTAATATTTTCAATAATGCTAGGTGACATAATCATTGCAAAGTCTTTTTAAAGTAACAGCTGCAAAACTTCTAAAATTATTTCAGGTTTTTTCTATGGTCCTTTCTTTGTGTCTTATCTCCAATACAGCTTCCAATGCAACTCTATTCTTTTTTTTTTAAATCACACACAAATGATGAGCTAAAGTACTATTTAATTTTGTTTTACTTAGTTTACTTTTTTAACTACTACACTCAGAAAACGCTTGAAGAGATGAAATTAGCTTAAAAGTTATGCAAAATGACAGTACCTCACAATGCTGGCGAGAAGCTTGAATTTCACATTCATATTTGTTCTTTACAGATTCTAAGCAGAGCTCTCTATAGATTCCTGCAACCAAACACAATTACTCTGATTATGTTAGCAATGAGGAGTTCCATTATCACTTCCCTACAGGAATTCTGTCCTCACTGTATTTAATAAGATGGATCAAGAAAAAATTGAAAAGTGAGTCTAACTTTATCTTTAAAGATGAAAAATAAAAAGGCTCACTTAAAATACATATCCAAAAAGATTAGAAATTAAGAGTTTAAGAGCTAGAAAGAAACTGTACTGCTAGTTTTTGTTCTTAACCTATTCTTCTAAAGATTACTCCTAAATGTTTGATACAGAATGATCAAAATGAAAATAAAACTCTTTTCCTATGAAAAACAATCTCTCGAGTTTCTCAAAATAGAAATGGAGACAATAAACTCTGGTGTCATCAATCACATATACTCAGAGTAACAGTTAGATACTATACCCCACCAAAACCACTTTTTTTTTAAACTATTATTTTCAATCCAAAGCTTCCATGAGGAGTAAATGTATATAAACTGATATAACAAAATCAATTATGTTTGGAGTGCTCCTGACAGGACTTTTTCTGGAGGAAAGATACCCAAGATAGTTTAACTTAGACCTAACAGGACAATAGTATAAAATAGGTAACATGGCCATGCAAATATGTCACTACAAAAACGGCACGCAAAGAGCTCTGGATATGTATTCTAAGCTTTATGCCATGGTTGGCGCTAGAAATGTAATTATCTCTCTTTGTATAGTAAAGGCAAGAGACAGATACCTGGAACTATGTCATCAGCAACACATTCACACACACTACTCTGCAAAATCAAAATATAAAAGAGGCCAGAGTAGAAAAGTAAATAATCAACTCAAGTATTATTTCCTGATCATCCATGTAACCTAAAAGAACAAAGAAAATTAGGGATATTTTTGCTTCTAAGTCAATATGTCAATATGTAAGATAGCAGTGAAGAGTATCGTACTATCCACATAATACTAAGCACTCAAAAATAAAATTTGGTTAAAGGAGGGTTTAGTAAAAAGAACTTATTATCAACAATGCCTTAGGTATTATCTAACAGGTACATAAGGATCAATTAGTGCCACAACCAGCATCTCCACTAATTAAAGTTTAGTTTTTGACTATGAAAAACCATATATATCCCTTGATTATGAGTGCTAGGACATGATACTGAGGCTGGATCCCACTTACAAACATAAGACTGAAATGTAACCATACAAATATAGTGCATCTTTGTTTATTCGTAGCCACAAATGAGTAACCAAACTTATCAAAGTAAAAAAGAAAAAATAAATTATCTAGTTCAAGGCAAGTTTCCTGTTCTATAATATCCTGATCAAAGATTTTAAAATTTTTTTATAAATTAAAAAAAATCCTATCACTCTTATATATTAAAAAAACCAAGAAATTAAAATTAAACTTTAATTTCTCTAATAGGGAATTAAAGTGTGATAGTAACAGTCTCTCTTAATGAAAGTATCATGGTTTCCAGTTGTTTCACCACATGTGGAACTATCTTCTCAACAATACTATAAGCAACTTGAGGGTTTTTTTTTCTTTAATCCCCCACAGCATCAGAGCAAAGCAAGAGGTATTTAATAAATATAATGACTGTGGGCTAACTGAAAGTAAAATATTCTGGTTGATGTAAATATGCTTGTAATCCCATCAATATAAAACATTTGATCAACACCTTTTAAAGCTATTGAAGAGTTTACATTCTATACATGGAAAAGATTCTTCACTTTCCTACCTGCTACCTTTGTACGAATTTGCATATTTTCCTGTAAAGTTGCCAGCGGTTCCAAGTATTCTGGTGCTTTTCCAGCTATGACTTCTTGTAGTTTTGCATCCACCTGACTTAATCGTTCTTTATAAAGTCTTAACAAAGCAAAAAATTAATATATTAATTTAAAAATCTCAACAAAGGCTAACAATGTGCCATTTCTACACATTATTTGTTCCTAATATCATTTATATTCTAACAATCTATCAAATGTATTTTTGCCTTGATCTCAAGCAGAGAACTGTTACATTATTTGACTTTATGCACATAATCACAAAATAGATCTATCATGTTTAAAGTATCTTTAAACTCTTTAATGGTCAATTACCAATACAAAAACTAAAATTGAAATAACTACTTTTTGGCACTATTAATTTTTGTTTTCGTTTTAACCACAGAACAATAAAACCAATTCTAAGACAAAAGGTCATTTAAACACTGAGTTTAAAAGAAACAAAGAAATCATTTTGAATAGACATTACCAGTTGTCAAAATAAATAATTACTTGGCTTCTCTCTACTTTTCCTGAAAAGCAGTCAGTATTACTGTAGTCAGCCTACTTAATTTTATGTATTCTTTTTTTTTTTTTTTTGAGATGGAGTCTCGCTCCATCCCCCAGGCTGTAGTGCAGTGGTGCGATCTTGCTCACTGCAAGCTCCGCCTCCAGAGTTCATGCCATTCTCCTGCCTCAGCCTCCCGAGTAGCTGGGACTATAGGCACCCGCCACCATGCCCGGCTAATTTTTTTTTTTGTATTTTTTAGTAGAGACGGGGTATGACCGTGTTAGCCAGGATGGTCTCGATCTCCCGATCTTGTGATCCACCCGCCTCAGCCTCCCAAAGCGCTGGGATTACAGACGTGAGCCACCACACCAGGCCCAGCCTACTTAATTTTTTAAAAGAACAAAGAGGAAGTAGACTAATGAAGGTAAAACCAATGTCTTTATGATCTGACGTATTAAGTTTGTTTCAACTACAAATGAAGAAGCCATAACAAAATTAGTTGCTCAATGAACAAGGAACTCAAAAATGGGGCAAGAGGTCCCTGTTACTTACAAATATTCTAATTTGCCAGCTGTCACACCAATACCTTTAGAGTATGATACAACTCAGTGTTTATTTTTGGCAATAATCCTGCAGGACAGAATTTTTTTTTTTTTTTTAAGACAGGGTCTTACTCTGTTGCCCAGGCTGCAGTGCAATGGCACGAGCACAGCTCACTGCAGCCTTGACCTGGGTTCAATCGAACCACCTGCCTTAACCTCCCAAGCAGCTGGGACCACAGGCACATACCACCACATCTAGCTAAATTTTAAGTTTTTTGTGGAGACCAGGTCTTCCTATGTTGCCCAGGCTGGTCTCCAACTCCTGAGTTCAAACCCACAGAAAACCCCTGCCTCCAAACCTTCAGTTTAGTTAATGAGGTCTTTAGTAGACAAACAATAGCTGAGCCTCTTTCAAATTGGTCAGTCCCATAAAATACAAAATACAAAAGGAAAAACAGCTGAGACTGAATCTAGTTGCTCTTGTGCTAGTATACAAGTGACAAGGTTGAGATTCAGTGACAACAGCCTTCTAAAGTCACTACTTACTGATCTTTGAGATCGGTAAACTGTTTTTCAAGATTGGACATTTCATCCAAACATTCCATTCTTCTTCTTTCACAGTCTTCATCATCCATTTCTGTTAATAAAAACGCAAATATAAAAGATAAACTTAATTTTCAAATTTATCTGAACATCTCAAATATATCTGAACGTAATTCAAATAGGAAGAAAAACTGTAATATGAAGGCAAGATCTGTATTAAGCCTTAAAAGAAAATAAACATTTATGAAAAATAATAACTTCTGCTGGGCATGGTGGCTCATGCCTCTAATTCCAGCAGTTTGGAAAGCCAAGGCAGGAGGACAGACTGAGCCCAGGAGTTCGAGATCAGCCTGGACAATATAGGAAGATCCCATCTCTACAAAAAAAAAAAAGATACTAGCTGGGCACAGTACCATGAGCCTGTAGTCTCACCTACTGGGAGGCTGAGGCAAGAGGATCACCTGAGCCCAGGAGTTGGAGGCTGCAGGAAGCCATGATTGTGACACTGTACTCCACCTTGGGTGACAGACTGACCTAGTCTGAAGAAAAAAAAAAAAATCCACTATAGATTTAATCTAAAATACAGATAAGTATATAAAACTATACTGGTCTCTAGACCCTCTTACGTTTATTCATTTTTAAATCACTTTAAAGGACTGACTATGACTATAAAGTAATTAGCCCACTTTTGGTTCGTTTTCCACCAACTCACCAGAATGTAGCACCAAAATGATTGTGTCCTTTAAAGGCTAACATTGCCCAAAAACACTTCTGGGATTCTTCTTTCAAACTGCTCACATGGCTGATTTGCCAGTCATATAAAAAAAGAAACGTGGCCAGGCGTGGTGGCTCATCCCTGTAATCCCAGCACTTTGGGAGGCTGAGCCCGGAGGATTGCTTGAGCTCAAGAGTTCAAGACCAGCCTGGGCAAGATGGTAAAACCCCATGTCTACTAAAAATACAAAACTTTGCCAGACATAGTGGTGGATGCCTGTAGTCCCAACTACTAGAGAGACTGAGGTAGGAGGATCGTTTGAACTTGAGAGGCAGAGGTTGCAGTGAGCCAAGACTGCGCAAGCCTGGGCAACAGAGACCCTGTCTCAAAAAAAAAGAAAAGTGAAAGAAAGGCCAGGCACAGTGGCCCATGCTTGTAATCCCAGGACTTTGGGAGGCCAAGGCAGGTGGATCACCTGAGGCCAGGAGTTCGAGACCAGCGTGACCAACATGGAGAAACCCCGTCTCTACTAAAAATACAAAATTAGCTGGGCGTGGTGGCACACGCCTGTAATCCCTGCTACTTGGGAGGTTGAGGTAGAAAAATCACTTGAACCCAGGAGGTGGAGGTTGCGGTGAGCCGAGATCGTGCCACTGCACTCCAGCCTGGGCAACAAGAGCGAAACTTCATTTCAAAAAAATAAAAAAAGAAAGAAAAAGAAAAAAGGAAACTAATCTTATTTTGTTTACCACAGGCTCTCCTGGTCTGCCACTCCTATGTTCCCATTGTTTTGTCTCTCCATGTTACTATCAGTCAGTGAGAAAGAGGCAAATGAGGATGAAAATACAAACTTTTTAAGGAAAGCAACTGTTAATTACCAGGTCTGTCCTATAGTCCACATTTTCTATGTTCACATCACATATATTCATTCATCAAAATAACTGAAGCACAAAATGATCTGCATCTTGATCTTCATCAAATAAAATCAAACTATGAGAAAGAGTTAAATCACGTTCAATTATTTTTATATAACAAGGAAGGCTATGACTTTTTTTCTAATTTTCTAAAACAGATTAAAAATATTTCTGGCTCTTGATTGCTTACTTCTTGGCTGCTTAAAACTTGGTCCCTCAAGATGACTCATTATCCAAGTTCTTTGGACAGTAGAGGCTTTTCTGTAGCCTTAGAATTTGCTCAGTACCAACATTTGAGAAGAAAACACTGTGAAAGTTTAACATGAAAGACATATGGTAGAACAGATATGCTTTAACAGAAGCAAGTGCAAAATGTATTTAAACAATTTCTTTGCACTTAAACTTTTGACTTGCAGTTCAAATTATTACCACATTCTTCAAAAATTAAGTTGTCCATTATTTTCTGGGATGGAATTTTTAAAAGTTAAAAATCACAACAGTCAACATAAAAATTATAGGGGGAGAATTTTAACAAATGGAATTTTATGAGATCCTAGCTCCTATCATAAATGCAAGAACATTTGAAGATAAAATACTTTAGATCTAAGAAATATATTCACAAACAGTCCAGGTGCGGTGGCTTACGCCTGTAATCCCAGCACTTTGGGAGGCAGAGGCGTGTGGATCACTTGAAGTCAGGAGTTCAAGACCTGCCTGGCCAATGTGGCAAAACCCCATCTTTACTAAAAATACAAAAATCAGCCGGGTGTGATGGCGGATGCCTGTAATCCCAGCTAGGGCTGTAATCCCAGGAGGCTGAGGCTGGAGAATCACTTTAACCCAGAGGCAGAGGTTGCAGCGAGCTAAGATCATGCCACTGCACTCCAGCCTGGGTGACAGAGTGAGACTCTGTCTCAAAAAAAAAGAAAAAAAAA
>NW_012113030.1:1019273-1033714 GCF_000951035.1 Colobus angolensis palliatus | reverse complement strand
GGAGGCTGAGGCAGGAGAATTGCTTGAACCTGGAAGGTGGAGGTTGCAGTGAGCCAAGATCATGCCATTGCACTCCAGGCTGGGCAACAGAGCGAGACTCCGTCTCAAAGACAAAAAAAAAAGCAACATGTCTGAAATACTCTTATCTTTCACCTTCATCTCAAATCTTTCAGTTTTCTATTTCTGTTGATGCTACCGCCACTCTCCTTGTATCTTGGTTTTTCTCTAAACTTGCATTCATCAATCCTGTTTTGTGCTTTCTTTGAAATCCCTCACATCTATATTTTCCTGTTCCTTTCCGACCTCAAGTCCTTTTCCCAAGGTTTTCACGCTTTTGAATAAGTCCTAAACTCTGGCCCTTGTACTTTTTCTTACATTCCTCTCCCTATAGGGATACCCACAACCCCAACCCAAATTCTACTCATTCTTCGAGATAATTAAAGTAATCCCACCTTCTTTAGCTAGGCTTTGTGACTACCACCCAATACTGAAACAATTTCCTCTGCCTCTGAATTCCCACAGCAATATTTAGTTAAGCATTCATTTGGCAATTTAACCAAGTGGTGATGTATGACAGCTCTTTAAGTGAGCCCAGATAATAACTATTTATCCCTCATATTGAGTACTATCCAGCGCTGCACAAAGAAGTCACTCATAAATATTTTTGGATGGCTGATTTATTGATTGAAATTATATCCTTCCATGGAGATATGCTTTGCAAGGGAAACATGAAAAGAGGGCATGTGGGTGATACTAGGCTGTCATCAACCTATCATCTAATGCTTCCTTTACATGACCAAAATCAGGCCAAGACAAAGAAGTCAGTCTCATCTCCATCATTTCAATCGAAGGAAAATAATCCCGGTAATCACAAATTCCATTTCACTTTGGAATAAACATTCCTAAAAGTTTGCAAAATTTATTTGTGGTGTTAATCTGCCCTCCTTCTCCCCTACCCCAAAATAATTTAAAACAGCCCAAAGTTAGAAAAAAATTGAAGGGAAGAAAAGACTTGGAGAATTTTCAACGCTGCCAAAATTCAGCCAATTTATAAGCATATGAAGATCTAAAATGAGCCCGAATGTTGGTCCCTTCCTCTCAGTCTTGCAAACTTCAGGGAGCTACTGAACGGGACAGCTCTCAAGTTAGCCCCCGAAAAGGCACTGATGTAAAAGTGCTGACCGGCAAGTTGACTTGGAAACTGAGGTTAATTACTAAGCCGACACTCGGCCCCGGCAACCCACTAGCGCTGAGAAGTGAGGGTTGCAAAGCAGAAAATAGGGAAAGCGGTCGGTGGGCTGGGGAGAGGAGGCATTTCCAGTTTGTCTGCTGCGGGAAGTTCTCCGCCTCGGCCGGTCGCTCCAGAGCACCACCGGGGGCAGGACTGCGCCGTGTTCGGGAACTGGGCAAGCCCAGGCCCGCCCCGCCCCGCCCCGCCGCCGAGACCCGTCATGAACCAGACAGCGCCCAGCGACCGGTCCGGGTCCAGCCCAGGGCCCGGAGCCAGTCTCCGCCCCTTCCCTCTGTCCCCGCCCCGCTTTCCCAGCAGGACGCAGCCGCCTGGCGTGCAGAGAGCGGCCTGTCGCGCGCTGGGCGCCGGGACTCAGGGTCCCAGCCCTGCTGGGTCGCGCACCTGAACTATCTCCATCCTCGGAGACCGACGAGCTCTCAGTGTCCTCGTCCTCGGAGCTGCTCCCCTCATTTTCGGCGTAGTCCACCTCCATCTCATCGTGATGGTTGGTCTCCTTCTTATCCCCTCGGGAATGGACCGGCATTTTCAAGCCGCGCCGCCGCTTCCCACTCCCGGCGCCCAGCCCGGCCACCGCCGCTTCAATGAAGGGCGCGCGGAACGCCCCGACCCACCCAGCGGCCGAGCCTGCTCGCCCCCTTGGCTCCTCCCCGCCCCCGGCCCCGGCCTCACAACCTAACCCGCAGGCTCTGCGATGGGAGCTCTGCCATTGGCGGAGACCGTCCACCGAGCCAGAGGGCGGGGCTTGCCCTGCTCTGGTACGATTGGTTGTTCGTAATTACGACGCGGCCTTCCGATGCTTGCCGGGAGTTGTGGTCCGTAGGGCTCAGACCTGCAGGGGCTGCACGCTTCCATACCTCGGCAGCCCTGATCACTTCTTCCTTCTGGACTTCAAGTCCCACAAGGCACGAAAGCTGACCCTCTGGATCGCAGTTTATAAACTAAACAGAAACAGATTGTGCGAATTTAGTGTGTATTTATCTATTTCCCGCCAAGTGATTGTTTGACCTGCCTGATATCCGAGATGTTACTGTCAGATGTGAAAATGTCTTTTGCCTAAAAGGATCTTTGCCTGCTCATTGAGCCTGGGGACCTGGAGAACCGTCTCTTTTACTAAGTACCTTTATTACCTACCGCTAATAAACTTTTATTTAATTATTAACTATAGACGATAACTTGCAGTTTCTATGTTGCGCAAAAATCTTTATTCTTGAAACTTTTACAATACGGAAAGTAAGTAAGTTTTATATTGGCATTTTCAATCTAGTATTTTTTTGCATTTATTTTTTACCAGATGCCGTCGCAAAATGTCATCAGTCCTGATTTAACTTTAGTTTTCAATGAAAAATACATACTTAGTGAGATGTACTTTCTCAAAAAAAAGGTACATAGACAAGGAAGACTCAGTAACTCATTAACTGACCACTTATCCTCTGTATCAGGTATCTTGATAAGCTCTTTACATGGGTTTATTGAGTTTAATTCTCAATTTAATAGCCCTGAGTTAGGTGTCATTGTTATTCCCATTTTACAGATAAGGAAACTTCATTTGCAAACCAATCTTAAAAGTGTATTTTACCCCTTGTAACGACAGGGTTTCTTCTTGAAGTGGCAATTTGCTATTGAAAAATAGTACAGGCCAGCAGGGTGGCTAACACCTGTAGTCCCCACACTTTAGGAGGCCAAGGCGAGCAGATCACTTGAGGTCAGGAGTTCGAGACCAGCCTGGCCAACATGGTGAAACCCAATCTCCAGAGGCTGAGGTGAGAGAATCGCTTGAACACAGGAGGTCAAGGTTGCAGTGAGCTGACATCACACCACTGCACTCCAGCCTGGGTGACAGAGTGAGACCCTGTCTCCTGTTTCGAAGAGAAAAAAAAAAGTTCATAGAATATTGTGGATTGTATAGCACTGCATTCCCAAAGACAAGGGTCAAAGATATGCAGTTAAATTTGCAATTTTATTTAGTTATCTATCTATTTATTTAGAGACAGGATCTCCGTCTATGGCCCACGCTGGAGTGCAGTAGCAACCTCAAATTTCTGGGCACAAGCGATCATCTCGCCTCAGCCTCCCAAATACCTGAGACCACAGGCACATGCCACCATGCCCAGCTAATATTTTCTTTTTTTTTTTTTTAGTGACAGGGTCTAGCCCAGGCTGGTCTCGAACTCTAGTCTCAAGCAATCTGTCCGCCTCAGCCTCCCAAAGCACTGAGATTCCCAGGTGTGAGCCACTGTGCCCGACCTAGATTTGTAATTTAATGACAGAAAAATTTTAAGTTCTACACATCTCTTACACAGTAAAATACAAAATAAGGGATGTGTATTATATTTAGTGTCAGCCTACTTCTCCCTTTCTCATTGTACAGTATTCTCCAAAATTGAACTCCTTATAGTTTCTAAACACACAAGCTGTTTCCCATTTCAATGTCTTTGCACATTCTATTTCCTTTACAACCCTGTTCCTCTCCTTTTCTTTTTCAAAGCCACTTTTTAGACAACACACATCACCGTCAGCACCTGTACCATTCAAGGCACTCCTGTTCCTTCAGGTGACTGCTGTATTTTGAAATTTGCAAGTTTATACTTGTTCCTATCACAATATATTGTAAATTGTTTAGCAAATGCATCTCACCTATTGGATTGTGAGTTCCTTGAGAGCAGAGGCTGTCTTAATCTGAAATGCAAATACAAAGGTATTTGGTAGTCAGGCAGGTCAAGTTACAAGATGTAAGCTTTACATGAGTGGTAGGGATTAAAGGGGGCAGCTGCTTTTGGCCCCAGCCAATTGTTACTACCTGAGAATTTTGGCCTACTGATGTCAGACCTTCGGATTTCAAAGAGAAACCAGAAATTTGGATCTCTATGTGAAATATCTAGAACTATAAACATTATCTCAAGTGATGTTTTTTGTTTTGTTTTGTGTTCTCTAAACTTCAGATCAAACAAAAACGGCTGGGGGTAAAATCCCCGGCCTCTAAATATTTGTTATATCAGCAGCTATCAGAGTGTGTGCTAAATCATAACACTTAGATTTATAGTGACTCAATGTGCCAAGTGTGTTACGTGCTTTAAGTACCTTAATTCACTGAATCCTCATAACAATCCTGTAAAGTCGATACTATTATGCCCTCCATTTTATAGATGAAAAAACCGAGGCACAGGACAGTTACAGTACTTGGCCAAAGTCACACTGCTACTATGTAACAGATCTAAGATTTGAAGTTGAGCAGTCTGACATAAGAATCTGTGTGCAACCACTGGCATACAGTGCGCATCTCGTGGTTGCTGTTTCTGCTGTTCCAGGAAAAACAGAGGGAAGGTGGAAAGGAGGAGGCATGGGTTCTTGCCCTCATTCTCCTGGTAACCAACTGATAAAGTTTGGCAAACCACATAATCTCTGATCTGTTGTAAAATAAGAAGTTTGCAGTGTATTAACTTTAAGTTCTCTTCCAGCTCTAAAATTCCTGTCATCATTAAATTTATTTTTAAGGCAGACAGAATAATAGGAGAGTATGCAATTAGAATTGCATGAGAGTATTTTGCCTAAGGTAAGAGTTTCTCTCACCTCCTCTCAAACAGATTTTAGAAAAGATGCTTAGGCAATGTGAGAAGAACCGTAACAGGGAAAAGTTAATAAGGCTAAAAAATAATTTTGTTGATTTAGAAAATACAAAGTAAAAAAAGTCATGGAAGCAGAATGAAGTTTCCTTAATCAAGGCAGTTAAAAGGGTAATAATGATAATTATTATATTATTATTATTATTACGCAGTTGGGAGGTCCAGGATGCCTTACATTTATGTAGCACTTCACATTTTACATACGGTCTATACAAACATTAGATATATTTTAAGTCTCACTTTTTATTAATCCATCCATATTTACATATTTGTAGAGCTCTGAAACTCATAGCCAGTCATTATCAAAATCTCCTACATCTTCATTCTCTTCCCTGAACTATTCCCTCAATATTCTTGTTCTAAAGGAAATATGGCTCTCCCTTAGGACCTTGCTTCCTTTGTACCCTCCTCCTCCTCCTGAGCCTTGTCATGGAGTAGATATGCTCCTCGTTCTCCTTTTTTCATCCAGAGGCTCCTGCTTCCCTCTTGCCTAAAATCTGCCAGTTTGTCATCAGGATATACCACACAGTGTATATGTGGGTGTCATCTATGTACCCCAGGGTCACTCCCTCTCATGTTCTGAAGAATTTAGCTCCTGGCTCAGTGTCATTCTCTCCGGTAACACGCCTATCATAATTGTTGGTAGGTAATCCCATAGCACTCCATCTCCTACTGGGTTTGCCCTGGTACAAAGTAGACATATAGTAATGTTGGCATTTTCCTTGTAGTTTTCCTCCCCTATCTTCTTTGGGGTATACTATTTTTCTAGTCTGTTTTGTGTAATATTTTAAGTCATAAATATTTAAACACAGAGAAAGATATTCAGAACACTGCATATGTAACACAGTACCTACCTCTCAGCTCTGTCAAATCTTAGCATTTTACATTTGCTTCTCAATCCTAATTCTCTCCTTCCCTTTCCAGAGTAATCATTATCTGGTGTTTGGTTACCATGTGCTTTTGGTAACCCATGCATCTATACATACTATTTTTGTATATGTATCCAAAAATAATGTATAGTATTGTTTGGCCTGTTTAAAGTGCTCATATTTTTATTTTATTTTATTTATTTATTTTTTATTTTAGAAAAATTTTGTGGTTTTACTGTACCGTGAGGCATTGAAACATCTGAACAAATCAATGTCTGGGCAGTGAGGCAGCTTCTTTCTCTTCACTTCTTTGGGTTACTAGAGCAACTTGTCAGTAGATTAAAAAAAAAAACAAAAAAAGGAAAACCTTTTGCATTACTTAAGTCTTTCCAATGCATGCGCTGGTACAACACAAACTTCACTCCTCAGATGCAACTAGTCTAGCGTCCAGACATCATGCACAACACCTCGGCGGCAGCAGCGCACTGCGCCCCACTCCCACCGCGGCCCTGCTCATCTGTGCATGATATTTGGAGCATCTGGAGGAGTGGGAATAGCACTGGGAAGAGGAGGGAGGAAGAAACAACGTGAGTGCCTGCTGAGAGGAGGGCAGCCGAAGTTATGCAGGGCGAGCCTAAACATGTCATTGGTGTAAACCCAAGCATTGCTGATGTTCTTTAATAGGAACATCTGGTGGAACCCCATGATGGGGGTCTTCATCTGCCTTAAGCTGGCCCACAGCCGTGCTGATGATGCAGCTATGTGGCGTGGGCTGATGGTCCTGCGCAGTGATGCTGTGCTGGATTTTCTGGAACGGAAGGCTAGACAACTTCTCCACAATGGGAGCTTTCCCCTGGAATGGTTGTCCTTCCCACTTAAGGCATGATGTGTCAACGTAAATTGCGCCTAGTTGGGTTCTATCGTTATCAAATAACTGGTAGTAATGTGGAATTTTATTCCACATTAGATTGGATCCAATCTGCTCCCATATTGGCATGTCTCCCATTCTGGAGCGTCACCTGACCTCGCGGAGACCCGAGGGACTGGCATGATGGCTGCAGCGGCGGCAGCAACCCAGCATGGTCTCAAAGTGCTCATATTTTTAAGTGGTCTCATACATTACATATGCTACAACTTGACTTTCTCCTCAGTGATGTTTTTGAGATTTACCCACTGTGATTTAGGTAGCTCTCATCCAGTTATTTTTACCTGCCATAACATGTTCAATTTAGTAAATATATTCTACTGAATGAATATTACAGATTACCCATTTACCTATTAATGGACAGGGAGGCTGCTCCCAATTTTTTCACTATTAAAAACAGTTGTCTCAGACCCAGCACAGTGGCTCACGCCTGTAGTGCCAGCAATTTGGCAGGCTGAGGCAGGCGGATCGCTTGAGATTGGAAGCTGGAGACCAGCCTGGGCAACATGGTGAAACCCTGTCTCAACAAAAAATACAAAAATTAGCCGGGTGTGGTGGTGCGTGCCTGTAGTCCCAGCTACTTGGGAGGTTGAGGTAGGAGGATGGCTTAAGCCTGGGAGGTCCAGGCTCCAGTGAGCTGTGATTGTGCCACTTCACTCCAGCCTGAGTGACAGACAGAGTAAGCCCCTGTCTTTAAAAAATAAATTAATAAATAAAATAGTTGCCTCGGTGAACATTGCATTTTTTGTTTGTTTGTTTGTTTGTTTTTGTTTTTGTTTTTGTTTTTAGACAGAGTTTCACTCTTTTTGCCCAGGCTAGAGTACAATGGCACCATCTCGGCTCACTGCAACCTCCGCCTTCCAGGTTCAAGCAATTCTCCTGCCTCAGCCTCCCGGGTGGCTGGGATTACAGGCGCCCACCATCACGCCCAGCTAATTTTGTATTTTTGGTAGAAATGGGGTTTTACCATGTTGGTCAGGCTGGTCTCGAACTCCTGACCTCAGGTGATCTGCCCACTTCAGCCTCCCAAAGTGCTGGGATTACAGGGGTGAGCCACCGTGCCCAGCCTTGAACATTGTTGTGTGCACCTTTTCTTCAGGCATAATTGTGAGAATTTCTCTAGGTCAGTGTCTCCAAAGTGGGAGGGGTATATTCAAGAACTGTATCCTGGGGGGCAGGAAGGAAATATTAAAATATGTGTTTATAAAATTTTTAATTTCATCTTTGTTTGGAATAAAGTAGGTATAAGGAAGCAGTTAGAATTCGAGGTTTTACTCTGATTTACCCTCATTATATTCCTGTGCTTGTTTTTAATCAGCAGACCCAGCTTCTGAAATAAAGCAAACGTAATTCCAGCTCCACCACATGGTGGGGCAGAGACATCAGCTACACAATCCATAAACTTTGTCTACTGATTGACTCAGGCCAAATGCTAGGAGTTGGAAAAACAAAGGACACCAGAGGCTGCTACTAATAGCTAATATCGAATCAGGATAAATATTCTCATCATTCAAACTAAAGGGGCTTTAGGACCTACACTGACAACTAGATGAGACCAACTTATAATTATTCCAGCTACATGAAACTGTGATTCCAATGTTTTAAGAATGAAACAATCCCCCAGGCTCAGTGGCTCATGCCTGTAAACCCAGTACTTTGGGAGGCTGAGGGGGGCAGATCACTTGAGACAAGGAGTTTAAGACCAGCCTGGTCAACATGGTGAAACCCCGTTTCTTCCAAAAATACAAAAAGTAGCAGAGCATGGTGGCGCATGCCTGTGGTCCCAGCTACTTAGAAGGTGGAGGCATGAGAGTTGCTTGAACCCAGGAGACAGAGGTTGCAGTGAGTCAAGATTACACCACCACACTCCAGCTTGGGTGACAGAGCAAGGCTCTGTCTCAAAAAAAAAAAAAAAATTGTAAGCTGAACCAATTGAGATGTTTATAGTGTTGGCTATTATTTGTGCTGTTAATCATCAGACCTCTTCAATCAGGGCATGACCAAGATTAACTTTTTCCTCCCAGACTGATGTGGATGGTCTAATGCTGTGGGGCTTCATCTTCAACATCATCTTGTCCCTTTTTAAAATAAGTTTTCTGTTTGTAAACTGCTGATTTATTTGGAGCATCATGCCCATACACTTCTTGTAAAGCATCAGTGAGTTCACTATCCTTCCATCCAAGCTTCATCATAAATTTGGTGTTTGTTCTTGCTTCAACTCTAGCAGAATTCACATTGCTCTGATAGAGGCTCTTTACAAACTGATGTTTTATTCTTCTCAGTGCCTCAAACTAGATTCTGTTCAGACATGTTATAACAAGTTAATATAAGCTTCTTTTGTTGAAAAAAAAAATTGACATCTATAGTTTTGGGATTTTTCTTTGTTTTGTTTGTTTGTTTGTTTGATGAGATAGGGTCTCCCTCTGTTGCCTAGCTTGGAGTGCAGTGGCGTGATCACAGCTCACTGCAACCTCTGCCTTCTGAGCTCAAGCAATCTTCCCACCCTCAGCCTCCCGAGTAGCTGGGACTACAGGCACGTGCCACCATGCCTGGCTAATTTTTGTATTAGCCGTGGACAACATGTCTCACCATGTTGCCCAGGCTGGTCTTGACTCCTGGGCTCAAGCCATTCACCTGCCTCGGCCTCCCAAAGTGCTGGGACTACAGGTGTGAGCCACTGCACTCAGCCAGTTTTTTGTTGTTGTTGTTGTTTGTTTGTTTATAATACACATTTTTAATGAACTTTTTGAAGACCCCCTCATATCTCTGTCTCAATTCTTGGAAGGTAAGATTAACAACCTAGTTTAGGTTTGGTGATGTGAAACTTTATCATGGGTGACTCCATTTTGATTCTTAGTCTGATCTGTGGGGGCCTAGTGCAGGAACTTAGTCCAAAACAACAGCCTCCTATAATTTGTATTTAACCTGAAGTACTGTTCTGGATTCAATAGATTCATTGGTGAACAAATGAGACACAGCTTATTACTTCATATAACTTAGGGAAAAGTAGAGAGATAAATATTAAGCAGCTTTACAAACTGAGGTATGCTCTCTGATGGTGTTATGAGAGCATAATACAGAGACCCAATTGAGACTGGGAGTGGATGGCAGGTAAGGCTTCTCTAAAGTAGTAATATTTCAGCTAAGACCTCAGAGATAAGTAGGAGTTAGCACAGATTGGAATGAGAGGAAGGACATTATAAGCTGAGAGAATAGTATATGTGAAGGTCCTGAAGTAGAAAAAAACTTGGCATATTCATGTTTGAGGAATAAAGAGACCACTGTGGATGGTTATTAATGTTCAAGAATGAAAGAGACACAAGGTGAGATTGGTGAGATAAGCAAAGGCTTGATAAATTATGGTAAGAAAATTACAATTTTTTTTAAAATCCTAAATACAGTGGATATTATTAGGGAGTTCGTAAGAGGAGAAGATAAGATTAGTGATAAAATTACATTGATTTGAGATTAGATCTTATAAAAAGATGACTGGTTGCTTCGTATAATGATACTTTATCTCAATATCAATCAGATACTGTGATAAAATATTCTGACAGCTTAGACAGGTAGAGGCCGTGTGGGGGAAACAAAATAGACAAATTTGAGATATTTGTGAGTTAAGATTGACAAAACTTGATAGTAAATCAAATTTGGGGCATGAGAGAGAAGATTAAAATATAGTTTACATGTCTCCATATTTCAGCCATTTCCTTATGCTACTAAATAATATCAGCAGTCATTGCTTCAAGAAATCTCCTTGACATATTTTGCTTGAGTTCTATACTGTGTATGATTTTCAGCTCTCTGTTCATAATAAATCATATTTAATGCTTCTTGACTTGTCTGTGAATGTTACTTGCTTTCTTTAAAAACTAAATATCAAAAGATAACTGAACACAATAAATCATGATCAATACAATTACAACAGAAAGATATGGTCAGGCACGGTGGCTCACGCCTGTACCCAGCACTTTGGGAGGCCAAGGCAGGTGGATGGCTTGAGTACCCAGGAGCTCAAGACCAGCCTAGACAGCATGGTGAGACCCCATCTCTACAAAAAATACAACAATTAGCCAGGTGTGGTAGTGCATGCCCATAGTAACAGCTACTCAGCAGGCTGAGGTGGGAGATTCACTAGAGCCTGGGAGGTTGAGGCTGCAGTGAGCCGAGAATTGTGCATAGAAAGATATTACAAAACATATTGACATTGGAACTGATGTGCAAAAGCAATGATGGGTGAAATAGCTGGTCCCTTAGCATGAAGGCAGTGGTACCAAACTGTACTGATATTCATTGTATTCTTCATTGTCACACACAGTAAAAATGAAAAGCCAGTTTCACTTAAGACTGTCCTTGATGAAGCAGATGCTCTTCATATGCTCATTTTGTCACAGAAAATACAGAAACTATGTGTATGTAATGTTTAGAATTTTATAAGGAGCAAGGACTAATGCTGCATACTAAAATACAATGGTGGTCTTAATAAAAAAAAATTGTGCAATTGAGTTGTGAACTGACCTAGCGACTTTATTTAGAAAATGACATTTTTACATGAAAGAAGTGATAAACAAACTACAGTAATTCAGACATGGGTATTTGGCATATTGGCAAAAATAAATAGAATGCGCCTGTCATTTTTAGGAGAACAATTGACATTATTTGTTACCAAAGATAAAATTTAAGCTCCTAAGTGAAAAATTAGAAATTTGAAAAACTTTTACCAACCATTGTGAGTATGAAAACTTTCCAACACTTAAAGGCTTTCTGATGTATGTGAGGTTTTTTTAAATTTTATTTAATGCAATGTATTAGCACTTTAAAGATCTGTGTAAGTCAGTAAACAATTATTTTGATGAATGCATAATGTTACAAAATCATGTATAGGTGAAAGATCTATTCAAAGCACAAGACTTTAATGTAAGGAGTACAAAATGTTTACTGATAGCCTTTCATATTCCTTACTGCAACTCATCTTTAAGAAACTACCTCTTGCTAGGAGCTTGACGTTGGGTACACGTGGACATCATCTTTATGCCAGACACTGGAGACTACCAGAAGGTGGCAGCAGGGAGCGGAGAAAGGGTTGAAAAACTATGGCGTACTATACTCATTCCCTGCGTGATGGATACAATTGTACCCCAAACCTCAGCATCATGCAGTATACCCATGTAACAAATCTGCACGTGTGCCCCATGAATCTAAGATAAAAGTTGAAATTTTAAAAACTACCACTTGTTGCCTTTTATTGTAGTGTCAACAGTTATCTGAAAAAGATATTAAAACACTCTTTTTACCAATTACATATACATAGGAAGCCAGATTATCTTCATATATTTCAACCAAAAAATAATAGTGTATGTAAGAATCCAGCTGTCTTTAATTAAGCCAAACTATAAGCAAATTCACAAGAAAAAAAAAGAAAGGCAATAACAATTTTCTCACCAAATATTTTTTGTGATAGAAAAAAACAGATTTTTTTTTTTCTGCTGAGTAGTCTAGGGGAAATTTTTTAAATTTAAATAAAAATATATATTTTTTTGAGATGGAGTCTCACTCTCACCCAGGCTGGAGTGCAGTGGCATGACCTCGTCTCACTGCAACCTCCACCACCTCCCAAGTTCAAGCAATTCTCCTGCCTCAGCCTCCTGAGTAGCTGGGTTTTCACCATGTTGGGCAGGCTGGTCTCGAACTCCTGACTTCAAGTGATTTGCCTGCCTTGGCCTCCTGAAGTGCTAGGATTACAGGCATGAGCCACCACGCCCAGCCAGAAACTATTCTATATGATACTGTAATTGTGGATACATGACCTGATGCATTTGCCAATAATCATAGAACTATTTTATAGCATATAGAATGAACCTTAATGTATGCATATTAAAAGAAATCATTTAAGAGTCAGAGGATCCTGGCTGGAACACAAAGTGTGACAAAATAATCAAACTGTATTATAATGTATGAAACAACCTCACTAAAGAAGGTATAGAAAAAGGTACTTATTTGGGAGTAAGTGGAATCTATAAGACTAAAGGCAAAAGAAAATACACATATGCACTGTACTCTAGTTAATAAAGTTGTTTCTCATGGGAAGGTAGGTTAACAATTCTGATACTGTTATACATGTACAGTGCAATTAAATAATTGAGTAAATGTTTGGTATATGGTGGGAACCAAGTATCTTATTGTTGGAGTGGGAGTTTATAAGTAAAGGGAGGAGGGTAGAATGATTCATCTAGTAATGGATTAGAGTTGAGGCACCACATAGGTATTAATTCACATTTAGCTTAATACAGATACAGATGGTTACATACAGAAATATTTATAGGTATGTGTATATAGATGTGTTAGTAAACATATGTGTACAGTTGGCCCTCCATATCCATGAGTGCTGCATCTGTGGATTCCACCAACTAGGAATTAGAAAAAAAATGGAAGGTTACATCTCTACTGAACACCTACAGATGTTTTTTCTTGTCATTATTCCCTAAACAAAACAGAATACCAACTATTTACATAGCATTTACATTGCATTAGGTATTTGAAATAATCTAGAAATGATCTGAAGTATATGGGTGGGGGTGGAGCACAGTGGCTCACACCTGTAATCCCAGCACTTTAGAAGGCCAAGGCAGGCGGATTGCTTGAGCCCAGGAGTTCAAGACCAGCCTGGGCAACATGGCGAAACCCAACCTTTACTAAAAGTCAAACAAATTAGCTGAGTGTGGTGGTGAGCCCCTGGGAGGCGGAGGTTGCAGTGAGCCGAGATTGCGCCACTGCACTCCAGCCTGGGTGACAGAGTGAGACTCTGTCTCAGAAAAAAAATATATATATAGAATAGTTTCACCACCCTAAAAAATATCCCATCCTTCACTTATTCAATCTTCTTCTACCTCCCCTCAATCCGCTTGCAACGACTGATCTTTTTACTATTGCTATAATATTGCCTTTTCCAGAATGTCATATAACTAGAATCATACAGTATGTAGCCTTTTCAGACTGGCTTATTTCACTTAGCAATATGCATTTAAGTGTCATACATGTCTTTTTGAGGCTCAAGAACTCGTTTCTTTTTATTGCTGAATAATATTCCATTGTATGGATGTACCATAGTTTGTTTATTCATTTAACTATTGAAAGATACCTTGGTTGCTTCTAGTTTTTGGAGTTAGGAATAAAATTGTTATAAACATTTGGGTGTAGCTCAGGCATGGTGGTTCATGCCCGTAATCTGTAATCCCAACACTTTGGGAAGCTGAGGCAGGGGGATCCATTGAGGCCAGGAGTTAAAGACCAGCTTAGGCAAAATAGTGAGACCTTGTCTCTACTAAATTTGTGTGTGTGTGTGTGTGTGTGTGTGTGAGATGGAGTTTCACTCTTGTTGCCCAGGCTGGAGTGCAATGGCGCAATCTCAGTTCACTGCAACCTCTGCCTCGCAGGTTCAAGCGATTCTCCTGCCTCAGACTCCCGAGTAGCTGGGATTACAGGCATGCACCACCACTCCCAGTTAATTTTGTATTTTTAATAGAGAAGGGGTTTCTCCATGTTGGTCAGGCTGGTCTTGAAATCCTGACCTCAGGTAATCCACCTGCCTCGGCCTCCCAAAGTACTGGGATTACAGGCATGAGCCACCACACCCAGCCCTCTACTAAAATTTTTTTAAAATTACCTGGACTTTTTGGCATGTGCCTGTGTTCTCAACTACATGGGAGGCTGAGGTGAGAGGATTGCTTGAGTCCACAATGTTATATATATATGTGTGTATATATGTGTGTGCATAT
>NW_012113030.1:1011512-1019154 GCF_000951035.1 Colobus angolensis palliatus | reverse complement strand
TTTTTTTTTTTTTAGACAGAGTCTCACTCTGTCACCCAGGCTGGAGTTCAGTGGTACAGTCTTGGCTCACTGCAACCTCTACCCCTTGGGTTCAAGCAAATCTCCTTCCTCAGCCTCCTGAGTGGCTGGAATTACAGGCGCGCCCCACCACGCCAGGCTAATTTTTTTGTATTTTTGGTAGAGATGGGGTTTCACCATGTTGGTCAGGCTGGTCTTGAACTCCTGACCTTGTGATCCACCCGCCTCGGCCTCCCAAAGTGCTGGGATTACAGGCATGAGCCACCGCGCCCAGCCCTCACAAGTAATATTTCAAAGGTAATTTTCTGGGTTTTATTTCCATGATAATTATGTCAGCTGTGAGGAAGACTTACACTTTCAAAGAATTTTAATATTTAAATCAATGGGAAGAGAAAACCAGGCAGTGGGATAGGTGTGCCATATCTAAATCACATTATGCTAGTTTGTTTTGCAATGGTGTTTTCATTTTTTCTCAGGTATGCCAGCCATATAATTATTATTAATGATATGTTACATTTTTATTCTCTAAAATTATGTCCTCATTTGCCAAACATTTACTGAGTGCTTATGCAAGAGAAAGGAAGGGAAAGTGACAATCATTTTTCTATTTGACACATATTTATTGAGCCTATCTTGCAAAGAGCACTTTGCAAGAAGACTGGGATACAACTTTAGACAAAATCTACATGGTCTCTGTCCTCAGGGAGTTTACAATCTCATGAAAGAGTGAATCTTTAAACAGTTACGCAAATTACTCTATTTAAATTCTATGAAGGAAAGCAATGTTATGAGATGTGTCATTATAGAAGTAACTTTCAATACTTTTCTCACCTAATTATCACAATCACTGATGTAGTTTACAAATGAGGAAAATGAGGCTGAGACTGAACTACATGCCAAGGGCCCGAGAGCAAGTAAGTCCTTGCAAGTAAAAAACAGAATGTCTAATTTAGGTCTATGTCATTCTAAAGATCATGCTTGAAAACACTGTATTATAGCCTAAATTTCATGAAACTGTGAGGGACAGACCTTATTTTGATTTTATTAATAAGAAAACTGGTGCTGAGAGGAACTAGAACGAAAATCTCTTGAACAATTCCTTTATTTTTCTATTATGTTATAAGCTTCCTCAAAACTTGTATGGTTTGTAAGTTTGGTGATACAAACAAACCATACAATGGAGAAACTGAATAAATTTTTTGTACATTAAAAAATATAGGATTGTTGTTGAAACAAGCTACCATTAAGCAAAGTACTATATTTTAACACAATTCTGGCAAATGCCTTACGTCTCTCTTCTTTGCTGATTTTGTTATTTTTCTGTTAATCGCATATTTCATTGGACAAGTCTATTGCTATGGGTGAGAATAAAGAAGGAAACAGTTCTTCAAACAAGCAAACTCACTCTTTATCAAATTATTTTGTGGAGGAAAGTTTCCCGACCAGGGGCAGTGGCCTCACGCCTGTAATCCCAGCAGTTTGGGAGGCTGAGGCGGGCGGATCACTAGAGTCTAAGAGTTTTAGACCAGTTTGGGCAACATGGCGAAACCCCGTCTCTACAAAAAACACAAAAATTAGCTGGATGTGGTGGCGGGCGCCTGTGGTCCCAGCTACACGGTAGGCTGAGGTGGGAGCATCACCTGAGCCTGGGAGGCTGAGGCTTCAGTGTGCCGAGATCGCACCACTGCACTTCAGCCTGGGCGACAGAGACCCTGTCTGGAAAGAAAAAGGAAAAAAAAAAAAAAGGTACCAATAAAAATTTCAATTTATGTCATTCAGAATTTCACGGATTTTTTTCAGCTATTGCAGATTCTTCAGATGACTCCATCAATGCAATAAGAATCTTGAATTTTTCTTTGCAGAGGAAAAACTGACAACATATTCATCTTTATGTGGGTTGCAGATAGGGAAAAGATTTTTAAAAGCACAATAAAAAAAGGAAAGCAAGATTACTTTTATTTAAAAAACCTAGATAGCTCTGCTTAAGCCTTTCTGTTGTCAAGTCGTTTGCAGCAAAAAACAGGGATATGATATAGCAAACAGAAAAAATATGAAAGAAATCACATACATAGTGCAGGAAATATTATTAGTAATAGATTTAGGACAGAATAAATTGCCCATCTGTAGCTTCGTTTATCTTTCTGCTAGAGGATCTGGTGGCCACAACAACTTATGCATATTTTCAAAGATAAATCATGGACATATTTAATAAAGATTACTTCTCTTTTCTTATTACTATCATTTTGCTTACAATGGAGCACGCAGTAACTACCTTCCTTGCCTTTCTTGAGATTCTCCTTTGGCTGCTTACACAGGAAACCAAGGCGGGGAGTGCCACGGGTGATCTCATGCTGGCATGACGTCAGGAACTCTTGACGACAGAAGGCGGTTGCCACGGACACCGTTCGCCACCGACGGCAGAGTCGTGAAACCCCATCACTACCACACTCGTCTCCGTTTCGGCCTCTGCAGGGTGTAAGCTGCTAAAGAAGCTTCAACCTTAAGGGGGCCTCAGGGAGAGAGTTGTGCTGCTGCCGCCGAGAGCTCCACCTCCGTGGCTCTGGGTCCGGGGCCCCGGCCTGTGGCGGCGAGCGGCGGCCGCTGGAGACGAGCGGCGGCTGCAGGCGGCCCGCTTGGGTCTATCTCGCTCCGTGCAGGGCCGGGAGAGGGATCCGCCATATTGGAGCCGGGGCCGGAGGTGCCTTGGAGCCGCGGCGCGAGGCGGGTGGAGGTGGCGGCCCTGGTCTGGATCGGGGAGGAGTCGGCTCTGCCCTGGCCCGCAAGGCTGGGGAGCTAATGAGGCGCTTCGGCTAGTCTCCTCCCCGCCCACTCCCTCCACTTTCTGCCGCCGGGACCCGGCTGGGAGCCGGCTGTGGCAGTGGCAGTGGCAGTGGCAGCGGCAGGATGTTCTCCAAGAAGCCGCACGGGGACGTGAAGAAGTCCACCCAGAAGGTGCTGGACACCAAGAAGGACGCACTGACTCGCCTCAAGCACCTGCGCATCGTCATCGGTGAGGAGCGAGGGGTGGCAGCGCCAAGGCCTGGGTTGCCCGGCCTTCCCTTTCCTGGGAGCCTCTGCGGACTCTCCCTCGGGACCTGGCGCGGTGCAGGAGAGGGCAAATCGTAGCCTCTGCGGAGACGCGGGAGGGTGAATAATTCGGAGAAGCGAAAACTTGGCAGTTGGCAGCACTAATTACGGTTAACACAGGAATATCTAATTTTGAGTTAATAGTCTGAATTCATTTTTTAAAATTGGTATTACTCTAAAAACTTAGGTCTTTAAGACTTTGCGGGGAGACCTGGCGTTGTGGATAATGGTGTTTATAGGATATGTTTGCCAGATGACTACTGCCAACCCCACCCAAGTAAAAAGAAAAATAAAATCCTTTCTCAGACAATATAAACCTTAATCTTTCAAGTTTCTTGGCAGATGAAGACAAGGAGGAAGCAGTCACACCTCTTTGGGAAGTGGGTGGTTCCCAAAAAGCTGTGGGAAGGAGCCCCGCCCTTTTGTTAATGCACCTTGTTCATCACTAGTCATTTAGAGGGAGAACTATTATAGGTAGTTTATCTCATCCTTTGCTTCTCGAGAATTGTATATAATTCTATTTTTATTTAATTAAAAAAAATTTTTTTGTACCGTCGTCTGCCCTTAAGTTCTGTTTTGCTGGTAGACCAAACAGTGCTCTAAGTTTTGAATATAATGTTAATCGACTCTTTTGAATACTTAGTCATTTGGTAGGCTGGTAAGGGTTGTTATAATACTTATGGAACTTCTGGTCCAGTAATTGGATTTTTTAGATGAAGACATTCGAGATGAAAAGGAAAGTTGTTTTGCCTGTGTTGATACGTAGAGTTAATGGTAGAACTGGCTGAAGAAGATGCATTCATCCAGATGCCTGAATCCTAGTTCAAAGTTTATGTGGAGCTGTCTTCCTGATGTGTATTTGTTTTGGAAAGTGATGTTTGTTTCGTGAAAAAAGTAAGTCCCTTATTTGAGGTACATGTTTCTGTAGTCTATTGTTTACTCATACCACCAGGATAACACCAATATTACCCAATATTACCCATTTCTATGATGCTTTACTGTTTACAGTGATTTCACGTAAATTATGATAATCCTTGCAGTCACTCTATAGGTAGGTATTATTATTCTCCATTTTTTACAAACAAAAAAGCTGAAGTTTGGAAACATCAAGTAGTCAGCCAGCTACTAGGAGGCTGAGTCAGAATTGGAACGCAGATTTGTGTCTCTAGTTTGTTTTTTTTACTCTTTCTACATTTATGACAGCTAATCTTTGTCACAAGTAAATTGTATTTATTCCAGTGGAGTAGTAAGAAAGCAGTTAATCCAGTTTAGAGCTCTAAAAAGCTCAGTTTTCAAGAAAATATAAAGCTTCTAAATATAGTGGAGATTGTGATCTTTTTGTTTTCATTCTACTTGAGAATTAAGCCATTGAAGTAAAGATTTAGCTGAGAATAGGACACAGAAAGTTAATGTGTGAATGCAGGAGAGGGACCACAGGTAATGGCAATTTGAAATTGAATACTTAATGGAGCTTGACACCTACTTGGGATAAGCTGTAGGTTAGGTAACGGCACAGCTATAAAGTTGAGTTCCAATAAAGTATTGAGATTTCCTAAATTAAGGACTATACTTTATTTATAGAATGGTTAAGGAATTATTTATATATACTTTTTTAGCATAGAGTTTTTTTCCATCTGGGACACATGGAAAATTAAAAGATAACTTAAGAGAGAGGTCACACATACAAGGTATTTTGTAGGACTTAGCTTGCTTGGTTTGAAAACAAAACAAGTCTTTTATTGTTGTTGTTATTTTGTTTGAAATACACTTAATGTAATTTCTAAGAAAACGAATAAGAGAAAGTAGAATGACAAAAACTAGTGTCTTTTAGAGGTCTGCCAGTCAGGTATTTGATTTTGCAGATGGAAAAGCCACTTTCAGTCTGTTTTGGAAGTAGGTACAGGTTTTAAGTAAGGTAAACACAATGAGGAAACTAGTTTGCAGAGTAATTGAGCATTGCCAGTTACACAGGCTTTTGATTTTTGTTTGGTCCCATAGTTAATATGGGACCAAACAGAACTGCCATTCACTCAGGGTACTTATAGGAGGATTCAGTGCATCTATATGTATGAGAACATAATCATAATTTAAACATCCGCTGCAGACTTTTCCTGGCATGTGTTCCCACTGTAGGACAATCCAAGTTAAATTTATAGAACTTGACTCTGAGGATTTAGATTTAAATCTGGTATGTTTTTTGATATTATTACATACTTGATTTGTAGAAACTAGAAGTCAGGTTTTCTTAAAACAGAAAAAAAAGCCTTGTCTGGTTTCTAAAGCTGTTGTCCTTTCTACCTACCCCCTCTCATCCATTTTACAAGTAATGGTAATGATACTATAAATTAGCACATGTAAATTGGCTAACATAATGTTTGGCATATAGTGGGTATTGACTAAATGTTAGTTTTGTTTTACTTTAAAGCTAACAGTTCTGTCCTCTTGATGTAAAAATAAAAAGATAAGTGCTTATTTAGCTAAAAATATATTATTTATTGTTAAATAATTCTGACAACTTTATTGAGGTATAATTGGCACACAGTCAATTGCACATATTTAAAGTACATAATTGAATAATTTTTACATATGTATATCTCACGATACCATCATAACAAAGATTTAAAATGTCCAATCAAGATAACAAATATAGATAGTGACAATCAGGATAATATATGTATAATCAGCCGGGTGCCGTAGCTCACGCCTGTAATCCCAGCACTTTGGGAGGCTGAGGTGGGTGGATCACGAGGTCAGGAATTCAAGACCAGCCTGGCCAACACAGTGAAACCCCGTCTCTATTAAAAATCAGGCATAGTGGCACACACCTGTAGTCCCAGCTACTTGGGAGGCTGAGGCAGGAGAATTGCGTGAACACCAGAGGCGGAGGTTGTGGTGAGTCAGGATCACGCTACTGCACTCCAGCCTGGGCAACAGAGCGAGACTCCGTCTCAGAAAAAGAAAAAAAAATGTATGTGTATATATATATATATATTTTTTTTTTTTTAGACAGAGTCTCACTCTGTCACCCAGGCTGGAGTTCAGTGGTACAGTCTTGGCTCACTGCAACCTCTACCCCTTGGGTTCAAGCAAATCTCCTTCCTCAGCCTCCTGAGTGGCTGGAATTACAGGCGCGCCCCACCACGCCAGGCTAATTTTTTTGTATTTTTGGTAGAGATGGGGTTTCACCATGTTGGTCAGGCTGGTCTTGAACTCCTGACCTTGTGATCCACCCGCCTCGGCCTCCCAAAGTGCTGGGATTACAGGCATGAGCCACCGCGCCCAGCCCTCACAAGTAATATTTCAAAGGTAATTTTCTGGGTTTTATTTCCATGATAATTATGTCAGCTGTGAGGAAGACTTACACTTTCAAAGAATTTTAATATTTAAATCAATGGGAAGAGAAAACCAGGCAGTGGGATAGGTGTGCCATATCTAAATCACATTATGCTAGTTTGTTTTGCAATGGTGTTTTCATTTTTTCTCAGGTATGCCAGCCATATAATTATTATTAATGATATGTTACATTTTTATTCTCTAAAATTATGTCCTCATTTGCCAAACATTTACTGAGTGCTTATGCAAGAGAAAGGAAGGGAAAGTGACAATCATTTTTCTATTTGACACATATTTATTGAGCCTATCTTGCAAAGAGCACTTTGCAAGAAGACTGGGATACAACTTTAGACAAAATCTACATGGTCTCTGTCCTCAGGGAGTTTACAATCTCATGAAAGAGTGAATCTTTAAACAGTTACGCAAATTACTCTATTTAAATTCTATGAAGGAAAGCAATGTTATGAGATGTGTCATTATAGAAGTAACTTTCAATACTTTTCTCACCTAATTATCACAATCACTGATGTAGTTTACAAATGAGGAAAATGAGGCTGAGACTGAACTACATGCCAAGGGCCCGAGAGCAAGTAAGTCCTTGCAAGTAAAAAACAGAATGTCTAATTTAGGTCTATGTCATTCTAAAGATCATGCTTGAAAACACTGTATTATAGCCTAAATTTCATGAAACTGTGAGGGACAGACCTTATTTTGATTTTATTAATAAGAAAACTGGTGCTGAGAGGAACTAGAACGAAAATCTCTTGAACAATTCCTTTATTTTTCTATTATGTTATAAGCTTCCTCAAAACTTGTATGGTTTGTAAGTTTGGTGATACAAACAAACCATACAATGGAGAAACTGAATAAATTTTTTGTACATTAAAAAATATAGGATTGTTGTTGAAACAAGCTACCATTAAGCAAAGTACTATATTTTAACACAATTCTGGCAAATGCCTTACGTCTCTCTTCTTTGCTGATTTTGTTATTTTTCTGTTAATCGCATATTTCATTGGACAAGTCTATTGCTATGGGTGAGAATAAAGAAGGAAACAGTTCTTCAAACAAGCAAACTCACTCTTTATCAAATTATTTTGTGGAGGAAAGTTTCCCGACCAGGGGCAGTGGCCTCACGCCTGTAATCCCAGCAGTTTGGGAGGCTGAGGCGGGCGGATCACTAGAGTCTAAGAGTTTTAGACCA